>NC_079205.1:20614245-20814245 GCF_026745355.1 Beta vulgaris subsp. vulgaris | reverse complement strand
ACGTTAATATGACATGAAAAAAATGCTAAAAGTAATTAACAAAACGCATATTCAACAAAAAATAATCCAATCGTTGGATTATATGTCGAATATAATCTCTTTACACCCTCCTTTCCCCCAAAGTCCTCTACATCTATTCCCCACACCCCCTAGGGTTTCACTTACCCTTTCTCTCCTCTACTTCATGGTCACCTTGACCAATCATTGACCACCACACCACCAACTGAACTCACCATCCTTGCCAACAGAACCACCATACCACCACCTGAACTCACCACCCTCGCCACCCTCGCCACCACATCGCCACCTGAACTCACCACTCTCGCCACCTGAACCACCACACGTCATCTGAACCAACCGGAAAACATTCCCCCAACCATCTAACCACCCGGTTAGCCACCCCCACCCCTTGAAAACCACCGCCCGAAAAGAACCACCACCTGGTTAGCCACCCCCACCCCTTGAAAACCACCAAAACCCACTCGAAAAAACCTCATTCAGCTCACAGCTGCCGCAGAAGAGAGGAGGGAGGAAGAACGTTGGCGCCAAACGTAACAACAACCCCGTAAAATCCAACTTAAAAACCCAACTCTAATAATTGATTATGGCTTTAGATGGTCAAATTCGGCCATAAAAACTTCAGATCTGAAATTTTTATGGTCGAATTTGACCTTTAAAACCTCAAATATGGTCTTTAATGGTGGTAGAGAAGGAAAACAAGGGGGGATTGTAACGGGCGGCGGTGAGGTGGCGGTGTGAGGTGGCGGTGAGGTGGCGGTGTGAGGTGCGGTAGTAAGAGGGAGGTGTTATGAGTGGCAGTGAGAGGTCGCGGCAGCGGTGAGGGGTGGTGGTGGTGGACGGGTGGTAGTACTTAGGAGAGATAGGGGAAGAATGTGAGGAAAAATAATGGGAGGAGGAAGATGAGTTTTCAAACCAAACAACATTCTCTAAGAAAGGGTTTTCTTTTCCTTTCTCCTTGTTTCTCTTTCTTAAACCTTTTCCCTTTCCCCTTCATGAACCAAACGCCACCTTAATATCTAGTAATTTTGTATATACAATATATATGTTTCAAAGGAAAAACTAACTATTTAACTCCTAATAAAATTTAACCAACATGAGAGTGAGTCTACTTCATAAGATTAAGGGGATTACATCTTAAATTATGACAATAAGTAGTCTATTTGCTATATAAAGTGAACTCATCTCTCTTTATTTATCAATGTGAGACACTCGTATGTGTTGTGCAATATACATTATAACTTCAACAAAATATTTTATAAAAGTCATTCAATCCTTTAAAATTTTTATTGACAAGAATTGATGTTCTATAAACTTCAAATAATCTACAACTAGCAAATTATGCACGCGATGGATGCATAATTTTTTTTTATTTTTTCAGACATAATTTCTAGCCTTTTTGGGCATAAATAGGGTTAAAATTTGAACATTAGACATTCTTTTGGCTAAATTTTACAGATTACACCTCTATCAATTAACTCTTCTTTTATTGATTTTATTTACTTATTTTTTTCTTTTTGGTTTTAAAAATTAAACTTGATGAAGGATAAAACAATGTTAAGTGAATTTATGTAGAATTTCTTATGTAGTATCAACAAAGTCTTTTGTGCTAAGTAGTTCATTTTACTTTGTTAATGATTGAATTTTTCGTTTTGTTGAAATACGTGATTGTGTTTGTGAATTTATTTGATTGAGGTAATATTTCCTTTTACTTTTTTTAGCATAAATGTATTAAATCTTATAGTCAATGTTTTTTTTGGTGGCTCATTTATTGCTTGATCTTCAACATTTAAGTTAATTTTTTGATGCTATATTTGAGTTAAACTTTGTTTTTCCCCCTTTTTTATAGTAGTTGATTTACTAATGGGCAGTTAAATAAATTTATAGGGGAGACACCATAGCTTCCCCTTGTATAATAGAGATAACCAACTAAATTCATGATAATTATCTTCTAAACTACCTCGCAACTAATAGGATTATTAGAAAATTCTCATGCTATTTATAAGCCAATTTCTAAAAGAAGAAAAATAGAATAATTGCACAAGTGAATGAAAATTCTTCCAATACTGCACCATGATGGGGATTTGCCCATACTCACGAATTGGTTTTTTAGCCAGTTAGGCTGGAATTGACGAACAATCAATTTCCGAAAGGAAATTAAATGAAGGCGTTCCTATTAATCGGCAAAAAGAAAGTTTCACTTTTTTCTTTTCTTCCCATGGGATTTTGTTGATACTGTATGGAGCCACCGTCGTGAGTAGTATAGCATGTGAAGGGGTCTCAAGCTTATAGGCACTTCATTTAACAAACGATCTTGAGCTTAGACTCTATGGTTGAAGCTAAATATTCCACAAGGAAGACCAATAATTGATTGTTTTTGTGAATACTATATAAGGTTTGAGAGAGGGGAAGGTAGGAGGAGGCGAATGGGGTTGGGGAGTTTTATTCATCTTAAATTATTGGTTGTAACTGTTATACTATAATTTATTATATATGTATATGGATTTGTAGGAAACCAAATGGGACTTTCAAGCACGTAGTGATAAGCTTTGTTACAAGAATTTTACCAACCACTATGATCAAAGAGTTTCACAGTAAACACTTGTGAGATATGAAGAAAAAACAATGGAGTTTGGTAAATGTTAAACTACATACAATACAATGTGTTTGAAGGTTGTGTTTTACTTTAATAGGAGAGAAATCATGAAATGAAAGTCCTAAAGCAAGTATATGAATGAATCTGACCCCATTCCATATGTTATATCCTCCGATATATACTATGGAAGATTTACAGAAGAAACAAATGAATAATTGCATCATTTCATACGAAGAGGCACGCAATACTTCACGAAAATATGAGTTAGATCAATATGGTGCGGGCCACCATATAACCTGGTGCAAGCGCACCAGACTTATTGGACATGAAAAATATTTTCCAGAAGCTTTGGTGCGGACGCACCGTAGTATAATGTGCAGGTTCACCATTGTCCTTGATGCGAGTGCACCAAACAACCTACAAGCCTCTTTTCGCTTTCTTCTTTCTCATCACGTTTCATCAAACACTACAACACCGAAACCTAATATCATCACATAAACCCAAAGGACACATTTAACTAGAAATGTTCCAACAACTCTCCTCCATTCATAGTATAAATGCTTTGAAGTCCGTCCACTTGCAAACAACATAAAAAACAAAACTTGTGCCTAAATGAAAATATCTTTAAGATTGAATTTCCACTTAGTATAACATTTTTTTACAGGCTATCGATTTAAGTGATTGACTAAGCATTGAATCAGTCAACCATATCAGATATAAAAGATGCTACACAGACAAGCTTACACAAACACACATGTAAAAGGAACTCCTTTAAAGGCCTTGATGCCATATCTCACTAATAGAGAAAGGTTGATTTGCGTCAGACCCAGGACCCCTGTTTGCGTCGGACTTGGGTCCGACGGCACAGGTCTCGACGCAGATGACCTTTGAATGATCTGCGTCGAATGGGGAAACGACACAGATGTTTAGCTATTTGCGTCGCACGTTGTATACGATGCGACGCAGATGGCTCTCCCCAGCCCAACACAGAGCATTAGAGGGTAATGGAGTAATGTGCGTCGCACATCGCCTAGAGTGCGACGCAGATGAATGATTTGCGTCGCACCTTGGGCTACGTGCGACGCAAATTGCAATTTTTTTTAAAAAAAAAATTAATTTTTTTTAGAGGAGAAAAAAATTAATTTTATGAACTAGGAATGAGGTTGTTGCAAACTTGTAATAAAGATTTTGGTTTTTCACAAAAAAATCATAGATTTATAATAATAAATTATAGAAAATAAAGAAAAAGAGATAATTACATAAAAAAGAATACATAAATTACAGAATATCAATTAAATAAAATTATAAAAAATAAAAAAGAGAAAATTACAAAAAAAATAGAGAAGATTACAGAATTACTGAAAATCATAAAAGAGAGAATTTCATGTAATCTTCAGGTGGCGGTACAAATCCAGATCTTCACCTCAAACGCAACTACAGTCGAAATTTCACCAGAGAAAATACTTCAAGAAGAAGCAAATCCAGATCTGAAAACGAGAAAAGGAATTTCAGAACTGGAAATTTGAAAAAAAAATCCTAAATCTGAAAAATATACCCTAGACTAGGATAAATGCCATAAAAATAAACAAAAAAATCAGATATAAAAAAATGAAATGTTATTAAAACAGATAATAAAACTCAATTCCTTAGAACTTAGATCTGAATTGAAATCCATGAATCACATGCAAAACATGAAATGAAACGAATAAACGAAGAAAAATAAAGAGAAAGAAAGAATACCAAGGCTTATTATCGTCGACATGGACAATGAAGTGATCTTTGCTTTCGACATCGTCAATGATGAGGCTTACTGACATGAAAAATGTTTTCCACAAGCTTTGGTGCGGGCGCACTAACCGACCTACAAGCCTCTTTTCGCTTTCTTCTTCCGCATCACATTTCATCAAACGCCACAACACGAAAACTTAATATCATCACATAAACCAAACTGACACATTTAACTATAAATGTTCCAACAACCATCGGTTCTTTTGTAAGCAAAAATAATGGACATGTAAAAAAGACAAAATGACATCAAATTCATGTCATTATTTACGTAGTCCCACTAGTGGAAAAAACCTCATTCGACCCGGTCAAAATGGACCTTACTGATCCGATTTTTGATCGGAACAGATGGGGTAGCAACAGTAAAAAAAATTTGTTGATCCGGAAACATACAAACTAACGTGGTTGGTGGAAGAAACCGACCGGACCAATTAGTATGTTTGCTGATCTGATTTCTTCCACTGACCGCATCAGTTGGTGGTATTAAGCCGTCAAAAAACGAGAAAGAGAGTCTACTCTGCTTTCTCTTTCCGTCTTATATCATTATGACATAATCTACTTTTGTTTCTTGAACTTAATTGATGAACAACCAAACAAAAATTAATGAACCAGGAAAAATAATTACGCAACACATATCTCAGATTAAGATCCAAAAATAATAAAAAAAAACTATCCACAAATTTCCTAACAAAAAAAAGTTAGACGTTAAAGAAAATTTACAGAAAATTTCAACAACAAAAAAACCGAAAAAATGAAAGTTACAAAAATAAAAATAAAAAACTAAGAAAATATGAACAACCTTAGATATAATATCAAAAATTACAATATAAATTAGAACATAAAATAAGAAACCTATATATAATTACGAAATGAAATGATAATCTTTAAGAATGAAAATAGTAAAAGGAACCTCAAACCCTAGATCTAATTTATCCTACTCTGAAATTTTTGTCTTCTTTATTCTTCATTCTTTCGTCGTGCTTCTTCGTTGTCATCGAGTAGCTTCGTCTTTTTCAATGTCTGAAAGATATGGGGGTGTTTGTGTTCGTTGTTAGTGTGGCGGTAGCGACGATGAAGGAACCGAGTTTTGCACCGGGATTCACGCGAAAAATGAAGAGATAAGATGAAGAAAGCACCGGCAGAAAAGCACTGAAAAACGAAGAGAGAGAAGATGAAAAAAGCACCGAATTTGCATCGAGATTTGCGCTAAAAGTGGAGGGAGGAGAACGAAGCAAGGGCGAGGAGGGATTAGGGTTTTGGTTCTCTGTATTGTGATAGGGAAGAGGGCGTAACGTGACGAGGGAATAGGGATTAAGGTTGAGTGAGGAGAAAGGATAAAGGAGAGAAGTTAGGAGTTAGGAGTTATCCGATTTTGGCTGCGTCCCATAGAGAAAAGTTTGGCCTTTTAACTTCCTTGGGCCATAAGCTAGCTAATCCAGTTTGGAGGAATATGGGATCAGTTTACAAAACTGATCTGGTTTTCCTCCAGACCGCATCAGCTTTATGGCCAATAAATTGTCACAAAAAAATCCAATTTACTGATCCGATTTTGGGAGAACCGGATCAGTTTCATTGTGACAAAATCGGATCAGAATCGAATCAGCTTTATGGCCCAATAAATTTTCCTCCATGTCATTTTTGTTGGAGTTTGTTTCATTAAATACATGTCAGTTTTGTTACACAATAAGCGATGACACACGAATTTTTTTCTACCGCGGCCATTTTTTTCTAAAGTAAAAATTATAGAAGTATATATAAAACTACCAAAGCATATGAATAATAATTGCATGTCCATTTTAAACAAATAAATGAATAGAAATATCAAAATATTCAAATAACATAAAATATTAAAAAAAAAACGCAACCCTCATATTCCCACTCTTGGAAAAACAACTAAAGTGACTGTCGACACTCTTTCAATATATTCAAATCATCAATAATGGACTTCCACTAGAACTCTTATAAAGTTATATGTACTCCCTCTTTTATTTTAAAGTTTATTCACTTATTATCTTGACACTATTCATACTTATAGAGAATCTTCTAAGTTCTTCTCAATATGTAAGGGAACAATGTAGTCACGTGCACTAGTGGAAAAGCATCAAAGGATCCTATCAAAATAAGGCTTACAGATCGGATTTTGGGCCGGAACGGATGAACACTGATCAACTAGGAGTGATCAACTGATTCAGTCCAAAACCAGATCAATTGATCACTACCTGACTTGGTTTTGTAAGAAAACCGAATCATTTAAATTCATTAACTGGTCGGTTTTCTTACAGATTCGGATCAACTCAGCTAGTTATACAATAAAAAAAGAACTGCACTTGATAATCTACATTACATAGTTGCAGGCTTGCAAGTTGCAACATTGGACAAAGTTGAAGAGGCAAAAACCCTAAGAAAAATACGAAATTAATCATGGATGAAAAATTTATTACAAAACTGAATTAAACTAAAAAACAAATTACATAAATAACGAAATATAACATAAATTAACTAATTTACGAAACAAAAATTACAAAACATAAATTACATAAATTACAATAATTATGTAACATAAATTACATAAAAACGAAACTAACCTAGATCTAGAATTACATGAACTATAAGAAAATGAACCCTAGATCCAAAATTACAAACGAAAAAAGTATCGAGCATCAATTAACTAGCGAAAAAAATAAGAAACTAAAAAAGAACAAAAATTAAATAAACCCTAGATCTAGAATAACATGAAAATTAATTTTAAAAAAAATTAAATTAATAAATTAAACTAAAAAAACAAAAATAAAAATAAAATTGAAACTAACCCTAAATTTGGAACAAAGTACTGAGAAAGAAGAGAAGAGAGGCGAAAGAAATTTAGGTTGTTCAATCTAAACTACGGTTGCAAATTCAAATCCTTAACAAATTTCTTTCATTTTTAAAAAACAAAATTCTATATAACTGCATCTTCCTCGATCGATTATGCAATCTATATCAGTTCCATCTTCATTGCAAAGTATGAACGCGATGACGAGAGAAGAAGAGAGAGATTGGTGAAGGCAAGGCGAGGGAGAAGGAGATTGAAGGTAATTTTTCGAGAATTTGAGTAGGCTCCTGCTATGCCTGTGCAAAAAAATCCGATTCGAAATGTTCCGATCCATTTATTCGTTGATTTGATCTGATTTTTTAGATATCCGATCCAGTTTTTAATTTTCGGATATTTAGGATCGGATATCCGAAAAAATTATCGGGTTTTCGGATCGGATACGAATCGAATTTTTGGACATGTCAGATATCCGAAAATCCGAAGTTTTAAATTTCGTAAAAAGTTTTTAAATGGGCTGCACCGCTCCACACTTGCACTGTCCAATGGGTAATAGCCCAATTGCACGGTCATTCGCACTCACTCACACAATTTTTCGAAAACCATAGTTCTCTCTCTTCACTTCATGGCTCACGCATACACGCACTCAGCCACTCACGCACTACAATCCTCTATCTTCACTTCACGGCTGTCGGTGCCGGTGCTGGTGACTGAAATGGAACAGACGGCGAGGAAGATAGCAGATTCGTCCAAGTCTGGGGTAAATTTCTTCGAGAATAACACAAAAGAATTAGTGGGAAATTCAAAAGGCAAGTATGAAGAGGAGAGAGAAAGACAACATTTTTTTGAGTTATTTAAGTGGGAATTTATCGAGTTAAACAAGCTTTTTTTTTCCTTCATGTTTTAGCACATTTGGTAGAACAGAAGGAAGTTGGTAGATTTTCGAAAAACGAAATTTAAGGAAGTTGGTAGAACAGAGAAGAATGCTAATTGGTAAAACTTCAATTAGTAGTATTATCAATTATTAAACGAGCGTGTTTGTTCGTATTTCCAGATTTAGTTGCCATTTTGTCACTTGTCTGTAGATTATTGTAAAATACTTAAGAAATTTTTCGAGCGTGTTTGTTCGTATTTCCAAATTTCGAGATTTGGTGTTCCTTTTTTTGAATTAGTAATTGAATCTTTGATTTCGATTTAGCTTAATTCATGTTGTGAAATGTGAACGTGTTATCCTTGCATAGCTGCATATAAACCTCAAAAGAATCAGTTTCATGCTCGTCATTATTCATCATACTAATTTAACCTCATTATTCAAGTGGATTGATATGGATTATAAGTTGTGGGCCAATGGCTAGCTTGGATCAAGTGAAATTGACTCTTCGGATCGATTTTCGGATCTTCGGGTTGGATATCGTATCCGATCCGAAAATCCGGATATCCGAATTTTTTCGGATTGAAATTTTGGTGATCCGGAATTTCGAATTGGATCGGATCCGATATCCGATAATGTGCACCCCTAGCTGCTGCTGGAGGAGGAGACTGATAGGTTAGTGGTTGTTTAGGTTGAGACGGGAAGAGAGGACTGCTTGAGGGGTGAAGGGTGAAAGGTGAGGGTTGATTGGGTTACTGGTCATAGGGTAGGAGAATAATGAGGAAACCCTTATGAGCGGATGAGTAGATGTGTGCTAAAAAGGGAATTGAAGTAGGCTGATGTATTTAATTTGCGCCACACTTATATGGGTGAATTTACTGATCTAGTTTTGACAATGGA
The DNA here is from genome assembly GCF_026745355.1 of Beta vulgaris subsp. vulgaris. Lineage (NCBI taxonomy): Eukaryota > Viridiplantae > Streptophyta > Magnoliopsida > Caryophyllales > Amaranthaceae > Beta > Beta vulgaris. The sequence continues at coordinate 20,805,266 of NC_079205.1, read as the reverse complement.
CCGGATCCATTACTTTCTAAATTTGAGGCCAATAAATTTTGAACTAATTGATCCATTTTTAGGAGAATCGTACTAGTTTTCATGTCATTTAATGTTTTTTCCACTAATGGTGGGGTCTTGTCTGTATCATCTCAATCGTTATAATTTTTACTTATCTCCATTATATAAGTGAAGGGGGGAGCTACATTGTCCCCTATGAAAAGTCTTTTTTTTTTCCTTAGCTAAATATATATCACATATTTTCATATTTTCTACAATTATATCCATTCCAAATTTAAAGATGGGGTCATGGTGTATGTTGGTGTCTTCTTAAAATCCCAATAATAAACTTAATAAGCATTAACAAAGTAATTTGACATGATGAGAAAAATGGTCACTCGATAAAAAAAAAACTTTTACAAATTTGGTTTGACTATAAGACTTTACATCTACATGTTCATCACAAATTTTGAACACTTTATAAATTACGTACATTAGTACTATAATGATTATAAATTACACATTCAAAATTATATTTAGATGAAATTTATGAACAGACCCAAGTAGTCGCAAAAGGCTAGTATACACTAAGTCAAAACACGTAAACTACACAAATTATTAGAATAGGTGGTCTAACTTTAACATAAAATTAGACGAACCCAATACAAAATTCTTCTAACAAGTTCATTTCATGTCACTCTAACCCAACCTATCCTAGTCATCCCTTCTCTTCTCCTTTCTTTGAATTCTTGATTCTCGAACTACAACATACCATAAAAAAATAACTCGATAGTCTTACCGAACGTATTAAACTAGTCAATAAATGGATTAAACTAGTCACTGAATGGCTTAGAGAATGTCATTACCGAATAAGTTAAACTGGCTACGAAATAGATTAAACTGGTCCCTAGATTAAAGTAGTCACTATATTAAAAAAAGTGGCATGTTCTCTCTTTATATTGGGTTTGGGCCGTATCGAATTTTCAACTGAAAGTAGACGGTATATTACAAGACCAACTACGTAAACAAAAATAATACACAAGAAGTACAAATTAAACTTCATTTAAGCAAAAAATATGATAAACCCACAAAATCCATGCAACATTACCATATACAAATAAGAAAAATGAAAAAAGTAAAACTAATCAACCTTCCGTAAAACAGCGACCACAATACTTTCATGGTGGGGAAAAATACCAAGGTGTAATTTTTTTTTCTCAAATCTTTGGAGGTTCAAACCCAGCCCAGTCCAACTCCTCAAATGGTTCGCCACTAATAATAAATTATGATTTATTATGTTTTTTCTAAGATGCACCATTAATTATTGAGATATATATTGCAGAGTTAGGTATTCTTTATACCCGGAAGATAAATAAATTATTATCAGGAAATAATGTTTTTTTAATGATATCTTCATAAAAAAAAAAAATGTAGTCTTTAGTGAATTAGTGTTCCCAGCAAATACAGTCCATGGTGCACCTCCAAGAAAAGACTAGAAATAGTGGTTACTATCTCCAGTCCACTGGTGATAACATGTCTGTGATAAGAAAAATTTTTTTGACGGGGACACGTTGGGAGCCGTGGAAGACTAGTAATAGTCTTTTTGTATATTTTATATTTCACATTTCTTGTTAGATTTTTCATTATGACTTAGGACATTCATCAAACGCGTAATTTTATCCCTTCGAGAATTTTAATTATGTTATTGAAAAAACTATATAGTTTGAAATATATATTAAAAACCAATTTAACAATATCCGAAAAAAATTATATTTTTGATCATTTGTACATGACAAACTATAGTCAACATGAAGTGGATAAATAGTTTTTTAAAGGTCAAAATAAAGCAAGTGAAAAACAAACTACCTACTTTGTTTTAGTGGCTTGGAGCAAGCATAAGTCTGTAAAAAAACTTATATGTAGATGTAATTTATAAAAAAAGACCCCTATGTTAAAAAAAAACGATAGGGTGTAAAATAGGATTAGTTATAGATTATAATTGGTGATTATGTGAGAGAAAATATTATTGTTTTATAGAGTGTAATCATTATAAATAAACTAATGTAAGAATTGGTGATTGCATGATTTTTTTTTCACTATATTAAATAATAGTCGATTAGTGTGCTTTATATTGTAAAAATCATTATGAAAAAAAATCACTATATCATATGAGTAGTTTTTGACCACGCCAATATTGATATGAACCAGATCCATACAATACTAAGCTCGATAACTCTAACATCTTAGTAGTTTCGTCCACACAAATTGAAGAATGTACATGTGATGGACCGTATAAAACATTTCATTCAACAAACTTCATAATCTTTGAAGATTAATACATCTACGCATTAAGCAAGCTATCCATTAAAGATAAAGACAATTAAAAAAATTGTCGCCTAATGCCGTGTAAAAGTTTGTCCACTCCAACTCTACAAATACTCCCAAGTCTGCTAGCTTTACTGGATAGTGTTCTTCTTCTTATGTTTGAAAATATCTTCTCCTCTCTCTACCGTTTCCTCTTCCTTGTCTTCAATATTATCATCTGAAAACTAAGATTAAATTACCACCAAACAACACCACTAGACTTAGGTATCTAATAGTGGTAATTATTATTCCATCCTCTAAAATATAGGAACATAAATAAGATTAAGAATGGAAACAACAAGCATATCTATTGCAGTTTCATTGGGTTGTGCAGTATTGTTGAGTGTGTTATGGAGTGTATTAAACTGGGTGTGGTTGAAGCCTAAGAGATTAGAGATATACCTTAGGAAGCAAGGCTTCCAAGGTAATCCTTATAGGCTATTGCATGGAGATACCAAAGACAGAGCTAGAATGATGTTGGAGGCCAGAACTAAACCTATGCCATGTCTGTCAAATCATTATCTTGCACGTGTTCTCCCTTTCTTCTCTCAAACTATAGCAAAATACGGTATGTTCAACCATTTTTCTATTTAACTAGCATCTTCATTATTTTTTTTTTTTTGTTTTACACTGAAGTTAACACTTACTTCAAAATTAATTAAAGAAATGTTCCACAATGATTTTAATATTGGCGTATATGTCTTATGTGGGGCTTCTTTTCATTTTCTTTATCGATTATCACCTCCGTTTTTCTAATAGTTGTGTTGTATCTATTCTAGCGAAGTTCTAATTTTTTTAAAGAGAAATTTCATTAATTGAAAGTCAAATGATATTTACAATAGATATTATAAAAAAAATGAGATACAATTAAATAAGGTTAAATTAAATTTGTCTTTGAAAAAATCATAATAAACCAGATCGAGTAATACAACACCGTCTTCTTGTATTTGCTGAATTAAGCCGCTATTGATGAGAAAGTGTATCATTCTCACATAGTTTGGGAAGAGCATTTTTGATCGAGCCATGTTAATCCCATCGAGATTCCAATACCTTCATATTGAGTCTCGAACTTCAACCAATAAGAACAATTGCTCATACCTAAAAACATAAAACCACACTCACAACTCTCATAGGAGAGAAGAAGATCTTCACAACTTAGACTAAAAATCCCATAATAGGGTTTGGAGAAATCTCACAAAAAGATACTAATTTATTCAACAAAACAAGAAAATGAACTAATTAAAAACTGAAAATAAAAGGGGAAAAGGGACTTGTCATGAATGAAATTATCCATTAAAGCCCTTAACTGATGAAGAAGGGGTAAGGAATGTTAGGGTTTTAGAGCGAAAAAAGCGAGAGAAGGGGAGGCTAGACAACAAAGTTTTAAATTGTAATTATACTTGGTAGTTGGAATTCATTTTTCTGATTATTTTAGAAAATATGTTTGAATTTTCTTTTTGTAATTTGTACCTTAATAAAATTAGCTAACCTTGTTAGTTATTAACAAAACATTTTGAGTTTATAACCCTTCATGAATAATCCTTTTGTTCGTTGAATTCTTTGCATACTACTATTTCTCACTCATATGGAAATAATTGCTATGACACTGTCCGTACAGGTACAAGATGCTTCGTATGGAATGGACCAATACCGCTGGTATACATTTCAGAACCAGCGATGATAAGGGAAGTATTGATGAAAATAAACCAATTTCAGAAGCCAAAGACGAACCCAATTTTGAAGAAGGTGGCCTCTGGCTTGATTCTTTTAGAGGGTCAAGTTTGGGCCAACCGAAGGAAGCTTCTTAACCCAGCTTTCCACATGGACAAGTTAAAGGTTTTTTCTTTTAAAGTTTTCTGACATTCTTCCATGATATAAGTTTTATATATAATCTGCCGGTAAAATTCGCTTCAACAACATCAATTAGTATGTTTTAACCTTAAGCAAATGCTGCTCACCACATGAACCATAAGTTTTGGTGTAGCGCACACATAAATTATGTGTTTGGGTGCAACGAATTACAAGAATAAAATGACAAAATCTATTAATATATTTCAAACGTGATGATTTATATCGTTTACATGAACTACATGTTGGAACATTTATAGCGTAATGGGTTTTCATGCTCATATGATCATATACTAGAAGAGGAGGATGTCTAATATGTTAAGATTAGAATACGCAAATGCACGTGCAAAAATCAAGCAAAAACAGAAGATTGGTCGCGGGTCGCGACCTTGGGGTCGTCGCGAGTCGTGACAGGTGTCGCGGGTCGCGACCTGTGCTTTGTCGCGACTCGCGACACGGGTGTTCTGTTTTGAGGACGTGAAAAGGTGCGTGAACGGGTTATTAACCATTGTATTGTGTACGTTACCCGTTTAATGACTATTGGGGTTCTTAATCAGTGAATTAAAGGTCCTTAATTAGTGATTAAAGAGGGTTATGTCAATGACAACTCTTATCTTTAAAGGGGATATATCTATATAACCTTTGTGATTCATATGAGGAGATAGAAGAAAGAAAAAATCAGTTTTTCATACTCTAATCTACTTGCTTTGCTTGAGAGAAACTTTGCTAATTTCTCATTTTCTCTTGAGTGTTCTTCACAAACTTGAAACACAAGTTCTTGTTGATTCACTTAGAAGATCATCTAGTGAATTGTTTTATCTCATTAGTTGTTTCGTGTTAACCCGATGATCTTAGAGGGGCGAAGTTGAACTAATAGTAAAGCATAGTTTCCGTGCCTTGGAGTGGTATATCCGATTCTCTTGTTGATCACACCTAACACTACATGGGTTTGAGTGCAAGAGAAAATAGAGATTAAGGGACATAAATATATTAACTATGTCATTTACAGTGTTATTTAATGTTATTTCTTGCACCCAAACTCAGAGTTCATAATGTAAGAAAAGATTTGTGTTTCTGTTTAGAAAAATTTGCACAAAACCACGTTAAGTTTTCACTTATTTAGAAACTCCCACCTTAATGTTTTTTTTTCCTAAATTTCCACCTAAACTTTACAAAACCTTTATAAGCTCACACCACTTAACGGATTTTGCCAAACTCCGTTAGGTGGTGGGACACACATCAATTATTTCTTTTGTGTTTCCCTCCAAACAACTCATTTCCCCCTTCTTATATAAGAGAATTTCCCTTTTCACGCTTTGATCTTTCACCCACATCTTATCAGAAGAAGGTCTGTCCCCTTTGTTGCTTGTGTTGGAGGGAAATTCTCTTATATAAGAAGGGGGAAGTGAGTTGTTTAGAGGGAAAAACAAAAGAAATAACTGATGCTGGTCCCACCACTGACGGAGTTTGGCAAAATCCGTTAAGTGGTGGGAGTTTATAAAGGTTTTTGTAAAGTTTATAAATTTTTTTCTTCTGTTTATAATACAAATTCGCAAAATTGTGTGAAATATGTATCAGAAAATATTATGAAGATAAAATTTCTGAAAGTTAAGAACTAGGAATTTTGCTATGTTATATCATAAGAAAAAGGAGTAAATTCCCCTCAAAAAAAGAAAGAAAAAAAGAAAAAGGAGTAAACTTTTACAAGAAAACAATCGCACAGAGTAAGTTGGTCGATATGTGAATGTTTGATGAATTTTAGTTGATATTTGGCATTTATTTTGCTTGGGTATTTTTATTACTTTTGCAGTTTATGATTCCCGCTCTATGGGAAAGCTCTGATGCTATGGTGAAAGAGTGGGAAGTAATGGTATCAAAGACAGGCTCATGTGAAATAGAAGTGTGGTCTTGTTTGCACAAGCTATCTGCAGATCTCATTTCTAGAGCTGCATTTGGAAGTTCTTATGAAGAAGGGAAGAGGATATTTGAACTCCTCACAGAGCAAATTAAGATTGCAGTGCCAGTTTTGGACTCAGTTTATATCCCAGGATGGAGGTAATTAACATTTTGCCTTGCACGTGTATCAATATATATATACAACTTTGATCGATAATAAGATAATTCATATCTATAAGTTAAAAGTATAAGATATGAATCAATATTCAATCTATACAATATATTATAAGACGTTTTTAAATAAGGAAATGTGTCACCTGATATTAGCTGTTGTAGTGTTTACTTCATGTGCACTACATAAAATAAAATAAAATGTATAAGATTTGATCCTACGACTTCAAACTTACATACTAAAGTCTTAACCATTAAACCAAGTAATGTTTGGTGTTTTAAAATAAATAATTAAGTACTGAAAATTATAATTATCCGGGGAATAACTTGGGTCTGAAAATTGATACTATCTCGGTTTGACAATACTTGCACCATTTCTATACGAACACACAAACCAAGGGTGAAGAGTGGGAGTGTTGTAATTGCATTTTAAACCCATGTGATAATGTTTTAAAGGCAGGGATATATTGTGGAACATATAAACGAGGAAAATGGTTCATGTATTGTGAAACATTCAAATATTCAATAGAGGAAAATGATGCATATATTGTGAAACAGAGATAGTATATATTATCAAAATGTATAGGCAAGCATTGTAATTTGCCATGTGTCATCCTCTTTTTTGCAATTAAATTTTTTTATCAATAACAAAAAAAAACAACGAGAAATTACAAACACCAATCACATCAAGCCAAAGTGGGAAAAGAGCATCTCATCTCCCTTTCCCCACCTTCTAGAGCCCTTCTTGAAGCAACTTCACCACCTCTCCAAAGATGAATTTTACAAGCAGTCTAAATCTCTCGGAGGACATTTTTTGGTAATATGAAAATCTAACACCAAAACAGCTGCACTATTTGAAGAACAGAAGCAATTACTTGCACTCTACTAGCATAAGAAAGCTGTAAAACATGTAGCGCATAAATACTATTTCTCAAATACTTCTCTTTCGTGGCATGGAAGAAGAAACGAGAGTTCGTTTCACCCAGTTTCAAACATTGAATCCTTTATTTCAGCCCATAGGACATCTCTTCTATAGCTAAGAGCATCCTTAACCATGAGTAGAAATTAAGATTGTGAAGGTGATTGAAAAAAAATGGCTCTTAACCATGAGTGAAATTAAGATTGAGGAGTGATTGAAGGTGAGTGGGGGAAAAAATGGCATGGAGTGATTGAATTGATGATCAGCCGTGGGGTTGGGACCCACAGCCAGATCATCAGTTCCCAAATTTTTTTTGCCTGAAATCAAAGCAAAACGCTGCGTTTTGCGTTGATTTCAGGCAAAAAAAAATTGCCTTTGCTGACGCTGCAGCTGGCAGCTGACACGCGTGTCAGCGCCAGTTGCAGCACGCCACTTGTCAGCTTCTTATTGGTTTCAAAAATATAACCGTTGTAATTTTTACAACGGTTATATTTTAAAAAATATAAATCAAAAAAAAAAAAAAAAATACCAACGGCTCTATTTTTTCGAGATCTATAAATAGAGACCCATTTTGCTATATTTTGGACACACTTAATTTTCTCCCTCTTCACTAATTTCTTCTATTTGTTCTAACTCTTCTTCCATTGCTCTTTATTTTCAAATTCTTATAATTATGGATCCTAATCATCCTAATTATATAAGAAATCAACCCCAAAATCGTTCAAAAAACCAAATGCCTAGGCAACAAAATCGTTTAATTAGCTCTCAAAATCCGTCAAATTATCGCCAACCTTCTCAAAATCAATCAAAATTTCGTCAACCATCTCAGATAAATACCAATCAAAGAGGAGAAAATTCTCAAAATTATTCTCCTCAATATGATAACCTCTACCATGAATCCCCATCTGGCAGAAATTTGGTGGCAATGCTAATTAAGAGCATTTTATGTATTTCTTTCTTAATTAAGTTTTATGTTTTTCGTTCTTAGTTAAGTTTTATGCACTTTTTTTCTTAATTAAGTTTGTAATTGTCGCACCAATGTAGCATTTTATGTATTTCGTCCTTAAAATTATATTAAAAATGCTAATTGTGTCTCATATCATTAAAAATGCTAACTAATTACGTATTTAATTACTTAATGAAAACGCTAATTACATATGCTATGTATTAATAAAAGATAGATAACTTAATTATTAAAATGATAATTAAAATTTTAATTTTATTTTTTTAATTAATTAATAATAAAATATCAATTAGTAATTAATATTTCATATCATTAAAAAGTAAATAATAAAAATATTGTATGATGGTAGTTGGGTGATGAGAGGGAAAAGTAGTTGGGTGGGGTCAAAAAGTAAGAGAGAGAGGAAAAAGTAGTTGGGATGATTGAAAAATGGTTCATGGTTAAGGAGATGAGTGGGAAAAGATTGTGGGATGTAATTTTTTAGAGAGAGAAAGTTAGAAAGAGAGTGGGATGATCTTTTTTTCCAATCATGAATAATGGTGCTCTAAATACTTTTTAAACTTGGAAACCAAATTTTCTTCTTGATAGTGTAACCAGGAATCACCAATGAATCATTGCCTTGTATAGAAAACATGTAGGCTGTAGCTCCTACCAATGAACTAACATATCAATGATACTCATTTGCTCCTTATATAACATCACAAGTTTTAAATTACGAAATTAGCAAAAGAAAGAAAATCGCTGAACAATGAGATTAGATTAAACTATGATTTATAATGTATCTCCGGTTTTGGACCTGTTGGTCCTGAATCTGCATTTTAAAATGTTTATAAGAGGTATCAAACTCGTGATTACTTGTGCAAGTCATTTATCTACAACTTAAATGTCAATTGTCAACCCAAACAATTACTCGCTTTTTTTTTTTTATCTGCACACGTTCCTTTTTGGTCTGTGTTTTCAATGTACACATTATTGTTTTTTCCTTACTTGGTAATATGTCTCATCTAGTTTCTCCTCTTCTTCCACTCATGTCATCAACTTTTTAATATTATAACCCACTCTTTAGGTTTTCTCTAAAGCTGAAAATAAAAAAGATAGAAACAAAATAGAAATTGGGTTGAAATATTAAAAAGTGGATGACATTAATGGAAAAGGAGAAAAAAAGTAGATGAGACATGCTACCAATAACAGAAAAAGTAACAATGTGTAGATTAAAAGAAACATACTACATAGGAACGTGTGTAGAATAAAAAGAAACAAAGGGAGTATAAATTATCATGAATGAATTTCTATGTTAGTTAGAGTTGATATCATCTTATGTAGAGATTTGTTTTGAGGCGAGTCAATAACATTAGTCGGGTTTTATCTTTTTACTCAATAGGCGAATAATATAATGTTAGAGGACCAATTTAACCAAAAGTTTAAACTAATGATTGGAATATTGGAACCCTAGGAATAGTTTTATACTCTATCACCGCTCATTCACATTAGAGCTCATCAGGCTTAAAGTATGGATTCAACATATGCCTCCTTCATACAGGGCGCTAAACCTAACGACCACTTAGAAAGGAGGGGTGGATGTTATTCGTACCAATGACCTTCTTGCGACGCTAAATCTAATACCATGTTAAGTCGCAACTCAATCAAAGTTTAAACTGATGGTTGACAAATATGAAAACTAAGAAGCTTATACTGTAGGGATATTAAATCAACTACCTAGACAATTTGCTTAATGCCCAAAATTAACAAAGTATTCGTTTTCCTTATTCAAATTTGTGACTACTCATTTCATTTCTTTTTCACATCGAGAAAATTTGCATTAATTAAAACCGCGGAGTACGACCTAATGGTAATACAACCAAACCGACACAAACTAATAGTAACAAGAGGTTTATTAGCTCGTACATACTTTATGAAGAAGAAAACTAACTATTACATGTCCAGTCTAAAAGAAGTTTATCTTTAGTGATGACGGGTGATGTTGGATGATATGTCTGAATACCTAATATGAGAGGGAGCCTGTTGTGATACGAAATTCTAATGATATTCCAAGAGGGACTGTTGCTTTATAGCTAGTGGACCCCAATGTCCACTAGATGCTAAATCCTAAGGTCCTTGAAGAGAAACAACCTCATGGGATTCTACTAATTCAACTAACAATGAAGTCACGTCCTTTGGTGACTTTTGACCCTGCTGTGAGGGTACCCAAAGTTTAGTATCATTAGAATGACACTCGAAAGAGGTGGAGGTCATAACTTGCTCTAAATGTAATCGGAGGGCCTTCCGCAAGATGCATATTTTAGGTGTGATGACACCTGTAGCCATCAAGAGAAATTAGGGCGAGTTAGATTGATGAACTTCGCCCCACTTATAGATTCAAAGATTCAACTTCACAATCTCCAACCTATAAGAACGACGCACAATAGATCTGAATTGCGAACCTCCTTTCATCTTAACCAACAATCAAAGTACTAAAGCGGCACAAACCCCACGACCAACCCACGATCATTGGATTTCCTAGATCATTCTTTCTCATAGAAAACCAAGAGCGTTGCACTGCCCACCAATCACTATTGACGAACGCCCAAACACATCCATACACAAAAAGCCTAGGGATATTGGATCTGGAAGAAACATACATTAAACTAAAATTAAGACAAAAAACGAGACCGAAACAACCTGAAGGACTACTGACATAGCCAAAAACAACCTTTACTACGCTACAATATATGAACTTCGCCGACGCTTCTCAAGAGAACCAATCTCACCTAAGCCACGACAACTAACCAAACAGGGGCAGCGGCAAACCACCAAGCTGAACCGATCAACCAAGCCACAACACACAATGAACAGGCTCGCCGGTGATGAACTAAAGAGGAGGGGGAGACTCGACAGAAAACACCAACACCAAGGGAACGGGGGGATGGGGAGAGGAGAGACTCGACGGGACACAAACGCTTCCTGCGTTGACCAGTGAATAGTGGAAAGGAAGACGTTGTGACAAACTAGAGGGCAGGCTCGCCGGCGATCGGTGTAGCAACGCCAACCACCAGCGAGCCTGCAAGGCAGCTGCTTGAAGTTTTACTTTATGGTTTGGTTTGGGGGAATCACAGATAGAGAAAAATTAGTTCAATTTGTGTGTTTTGATCAATATAAAAGTTTTTATTATTTGACAAGACACAATAAAACTGTGACTACTCATTTCAATTGTGAAAACAAAGCAAATTGGTTTTAAACTAACTATAAGCTGATTCGATTAAACATAAGATTATGGTCAAACAAAATTCATTTGTACCCAACTCTATATTAACCAATAACCAACATATATAAGTACTCATGTTTTGGGATCCAAACCTAAATCACACCAAACCATTAATCAAATAATTTTGGACACGAACCCAATACACTCTTCCTAAGTGAACTTTAAAAAGTTAATTCAACACAATTACCAATATGATGAGGGGGTTATTAAACGCAGTCCCACTTTACTAAACACAATCCTGAAACCCCTCCTTATTATATTTTTTAAAAAAAATGTTCTCTCTCAAAAAAAAAATATTATTTTCTCCTCCTCCTTCCTGCAATTAGAGAAACAATAATTTATCAGTTAAATGACTCCTAATTCATACCTCCAATCCAAGAATGCCCCAAAGTGAGATTTATATTTATCTAGTTAAATTTTTATATAAATATAGATATATAATGTAATTTCATTTTGTGTCTTAGCTTGATCCCAAACAAGGCAAATAGGAGGATAGCGGAGATTGACAGGGAAATTCGCACTTTGCTAGGAGGTGTTATTGACAAGAGGAAGAAACTAATAAATGCAGGAGAAAAGCCTAAGGATGACTTACTGGGTTTACTATTGGAGTCAAGTTTCAATGAAATTCAACATGGAAATAACAAGCGAGGCATGAAGTTGAATATAGAAGATGTAGTGAATGAGTGTAAGTTATTCTACTTAGGAGGACAAGATACGACTTCTACATTGCTCGTATGGACACTAATTCTTTTGGGAAAGCACCAAAATTGGCAAGCACGAGCTCGAGAAGAGGTCTTGAACACGTTTGGAAATCGCATTCCTGATTTTCATGGATTGAATCATCTAAAAATTGTAAGTGATATGATCATATTCCGTCGATCTGAAATAATTGTTACAACGATTACATCTTTCTGCATTGACATTCATGAAAAGTGTAAGTGTGTAGATTAAAATGGAACGGAGGGAGTAGTTGCAAGGAATTCTGAACCATTGGTTTAACTTTTGCAGGTTAACATGATACTTCAAGAGGTCCTTAGATTATATCCTCCAGCTGTGGAATTAAATCGCGTAGTAAGTGAAGATATGACAATCGGAGATGTGTTTTTACCAGCAGGTGTGTTAGTTAATCTTCCAATACTCCTCATCCAACAAGATGAAAAGTTATGGGGTGAAGATGCTAAAGAATTTAATCCTGAAAGATTTAATGAAGGTATCAGCAAAGCAACTAAAGGGAACATGTCATTTTTCTCATTTGGTTGGGGACCAAGAATATGCATTGGATCAAATTTTGCCATGACTGAAGCTAAAATGACATTAGCCTTGATTCTACAACGATTCGTCTTTGAGTTGTCTCCATCATATGCTCATGCTCCATCTGGTACTGGAACTCTTCGACCTCAATTCGGTGCTCAAATTATACTTAAGAGACTATAGAGCAAAGGTTTAATATGCATAATTTTAGTGTAGTAATTAGTAAAATAAGATTATAAATCATATGATGTGACACAACATAATATCATAGTTAATTACAATAAATATATTATAACTGTTTGATTTCGGTTCTCTTTATCAATGCCTCAACTGATCAGGCTCCATGTTAAACGGTTAAAACAGAAATTCTTCATTACCTCTTGGAATATTCTACAACTTGTTTAGGTAAAGCGAAGATCTCATGGAACTGGACACTTATTTGTGGCCCAAAAAACAGGATTCACTATATATCAGACTCAATCTCAACCTTTACCCTTTGTTTGGTATTTTTATTTAGTAAAAGGAGGAAAAACAAAGGAAGAAAAATGAAATAAAAAGGAAAAGAAGATAAAACAAGCTAGTTATAATGTTTGGTATAATTGGTGGATTTAAGAGAAATCACATGTTTGGTTATCATTAGTAAATGAAAGGAAGGAAATAAAGAAAACATAGGTAAAAAACTTCTTAGTTTTCTTTCTTGTCAAATTTCGCCGATTTTGGGAGGAAAGGAAAGCAAGGATTTAAAAGTATTTTTTTTCCTTCCACGTTGTCTCGTTTCCAATTAAATTCCTCTTATTTTCTTTTACCAAACGTAAGAAAGTTTGTTTTTACCTTTTCTTTTATTTCTTTTCCATCCAAATCCTTCCTACCAAACAAAGCCTTGAACTCCTTATCCTCTCCTGGTCAACTGAAGTTTTCAAAGCTATGAAGATGTGTTAAGATCAGAAATATATTGTTTAGGATATAATCTTTCCTATTAGGATAATATCCTCTTATATTTTTGTGATTATCTTTTCCCTCTTTATAAGTAGTCCTTTATGGTGTGTTTCGTTCATTTTTAGTAAAAGAAAGGAAGAGAAGAGAAAGGAAGAGAAGATAAAGGAAGGGAAGAGAAAAGAAAAGAATGGAAGAGAAAGGAAAAAAAAACCTTAACTTCCCATGTTTGTTATAAATTTTCTCTTTCCTCCCAAATTCCCCCGCTTTTGGGAGGAAAGGAAAGTGAAATTTTATTAAAGAGTCTTTCCTTTCAATTGCCCCCATTTCCTTTCACTTAATTTTTTTTTATAATGAACCAAACATTGGAAAGTAACAAATTTCCTTCCACTTTTTTTTTTTCCTTCCAAATTCTTTCTACCAAACAAACTGTTATCAGTTTTGTATACTTTGCAAGTATAAAAAAAAAATCTTTCAGCTTTCCTATTAATATGTCATGGAAATAGGAGCTAGGAAAATAAACTAAAACAATTATCTCCTAAAAAGAAAATTTCTCTCTTTTCTGATTACCTTCACAATCGTCTCCCTTTTCTGTTGCTAAGGTACGTTGGCCATGGCCTTTGACCCCCTCACTCCATTGAAATTGGATGGTTATTGCTATTTCTTTCTCGATCCTCATAAGGATCCCCCTGAGGATTTTGTTACTCGGCTTCGCCTTCAATTTGATAACTTTGGCTAGGCTGGCAAAAACTGACTTAACCTGATAACCCGACCTGAAACTGACCTGAAAATTGCGGGTTTGGGTTGAGATTTTCGACCTGAAAAAAAGGGTCGACCAAACCCAACCTGAAAATAAAATGGGTTAGGTTCAGGTTGACCTTTTGAACCTGAAAAGAACTCGAAATGACCTAATTTAGAAATAACTTATACTTCCTCCGTTTCTAAATAAGTGCAACATAGAGAAGTGGCACACATACCAATATTCTAGAGAGAGAAAGTAAGGGACCACTTTTTCCCACCTTTAATGACTTCAATTAAGTGCTTAATTGCCAAAAAGAAATATACCCAGCTGTCACTTTCAGCAGAGATTAAAAGCAAAAAGGGAGGGAAGTTCGAAAATTTGGGACCACTTTTATAATTCAGCAAAAATTTGAATATTTGCCTCCAAAAAATAAACTGCCATCACGTCTTTATATAAGGAGTACTACTGTTCACTCCATTTTTTACATACTTAAACTAGAAGAAAAAAAATTCACTGTCAGCTACTTTCACTTGCACACACTAAACACTTTGATTTTGAACATTTTTTTTTCTACACAATTTCAATGGATGAAGAAGACTTTGAGGCTTTTGTTGTGTTTGCTGGAATTGGAGAAGAATTGTGCATGGATGAAGAGGAACTGCTACTGCTGGAAGGTTTGTTGGGGCAGAATTCAGCACATGACATGAGTGTTGAAGAGCTCCTGAGCTTGGAACAACATATGAGAGCCGATGAAGATGATGCGGTATGGTACTTCTCTGACTCAAATTCTGACAATGAAGAACATGATAACACAGAAATCATAAGTGAACAAGAAAATAACATTTCAACTAAAAAACCAAATTTACCAAACAATTTAAGAAGACAACTAGTCCTTGACCTTTTTTCGGCCGCTTCACCAGAGCTTGTGTTGCCTAGGGAGATGGTGACTCATGTTGTACTCCAATATGCCATAAGTAGATTCACTGTCAACAGAATTTGGGGAGAGGCCAAAAGACAAAAGTTGGCTGGTTTGGAGGTTAATGTATCAAGTAAAAAAAAACAACAGTGGGAGAAAGCCCCTCATAACAGATGAGGAAGCTCTTAGGGCAGTTCCTCTAAAGCAAAGAACTACCATGAGGTCATTTGCAACCGCTTTAGAGGTTAGCCCATCAACTATTTATAGGCTTCTCAAGAAAGGAATACTTAGGAGTCACACAAATTCCATCAAACCAAAATTGACACCAAAGCACAAAACTGATAGACTAAAGTTCATTTTGTCACACATCATACCACCCACAGTTACAAGCAAGCCAAGGTTTGATTGTTTATACAATATGGTGCATATAGACGAGAAGTGGTTCTCTATGAGCAGAATTACACAAAGATTCTACTTACTATCTGAAGAAGAGGACCCATACAGGGCTTGTCAATCAAAGAATTTCATCACAAAGGTTATGTTTGAAGCTGCAATTGCAAGGCCGATAATTACGCCTAATGGAGAGGTCATTTGGGATGGAAAAATAGGCATTTTTCCATTTTTAGATTATATTCCAGCACAAAGAAACAGCTCAAATCGACCAGCAGGCACCATAGAAACAAAGGCAAAACAGAGTATAACTAAGGAAACCATCAAGGAATTAATTATCAATGTGCTATTACCAGCAATAAGGGCAAAATGGCCTGATTTTGGGTGCAAAACAATCTGGATCCAACAAGATAATGCCAGACCCCACATTAGACCAGATGACATGCAATTTTTGGAAGCTGCAAAGCAAGATGGATTTGATATGCATCTAATATGTCAACCTGCCCAATCCCCAGATCTAAACTGTCTTGATTTGGGTTTTTCAAAGCAATTCAGTCCATACAACATCAATATTTTCCAGATACAGTTGACAAATTAATTGAGAGTGTTGTTGATGCATACAATTGCTATGATTCAAGGATCATTAACTACACATGGCTGCATCTTATGTATGTAATGGTTGAGATCATGAAAGTAAAAGGGGGAAACAACTAAAAAACCCTCATAAAGGGAAGAAACGAATGGACAGGTTGGGTCAATTACCCACATATGTTGAGGTCTCAGAGCCATTAATCAATAACACAGTAAACTACCTAAATGAAAACATAGTGAGTGGAGCAGATCCAATGTGGGAGGGCATGGAATTAGGTCCAGAAATCTGAACCACCAACAAGCAATGGAAGGCAGCAGGCAGAAGGCAGAAGGCATATTGTAAGAATTAATACTACAATGTTTTGTAAATCTTAAGAAGAGAAGACATATTGCTGGCCACTTTTTGTAAATGATACACTTATCATGTTTTTGTAAATGATAGACTTATCATGTTTTGAAAAGCATGTTTTTGTAAAGCGTATGATAGACTTATCATGTTATCTGTTCAAAAGTATCAATACATCATTTGGTTTCCTTAGTCATACATAAAGGGGACCTCTAATTTGGTTTCCTTAGTCATAAAACATTTTATTTTTCGTCCTCTCAGGAAGTCCTCATTCACCATCAAACACACATTACAAAATGCCAATTTAGTAGCCCCATCAAACATGAAAGCAGAGAAAACTAGTGACTTAAGGTAGATAGTACATACATAGATAGACTTCAGGATTTTTTTCTCATATTTGACCTCATTCTTCATCGAGGATTTAACTTACTTTCATATCCTCTCAGGTCTCTAATACTTAATCAACATATCCCGCACAAAGTCTATGGCATACATGACTACACAGAAGCCTAAAGAGTTCTCTTCAACGCTATCAAGTGGTGGCATAAAAAATGGCAAATTTGTTACATGTATTCTAGTGTGTGTCACAAACTTTCATCATAGAGGAACTAATAAAACACAATGCAACATAGAGAAGTGGCTTCACATCTAACCATAATAGGTAAAGACCAGACAACATAAGTTGTATCCTATCAAGAACCAGATTTCACAGCAAGACCCACACTGACATAGCTTTTGACCGCCATCTAAGGTAAACATCACACGCTACAGAGAGCTCAGAGTGTTTTTCTATCCCTCATCAATCTTCTTAAACAACAGCAAGCTCAGAACACGTATCCTATCATTAAAATCTATCAAAAGCTCTGAAGAACCAGATCAAAGAGCACCTGTTAATAAAGGATTAGAAGTCCACATAGCTGTATGCTATAATCAAATACGACAACAATAAGATCCGAACAGGTCAACAAGAGATCAGCAAGAGCCACACTGACATAGCTTTGAACAGCCTTCTTGAACAGCAAGCTCAGAACATGTATCCTATCATTAAAATCAAACACTACAGAGAGCTCAAAGAATGTTTTTCTATGCCTCGTCAACGTTCTTAAACAACAGAAAGCCTTGCAGACCCATTGATTTGTTTGGTTTTCAATGATAGAGCAGTAAATGAATCGCTTCAATCATTCAATGTAAACATACACATAAACACAATCCAAGCAACTAACCATATATCACACATAAACAGCAAAAACCCTAACATAGCTTCACACCTAACCATAAAAACCATTAATAGGCCTATCCACAACATTTAATCCATGAATTAACATAAAACCAGAACTTAAAGGCATGAAAAGGAACATAATCAAGGTATATATCACACATAAACAACCATAACATAGCAACATATAACCATAAAAAAAAACCACATGCAATAGAAAGCCAGCAATCAACTTCCCACAGGTAATGCATATGTCAACATAGATCATCAAGATCTAACAGGATTTGAGTCATAGAGTTAGAAAATAGTCACCCATAGATGAGATCCCACAAAATCAACAAGTAGATCCATTTGCATCGGATTCTGACTCAGAATCGGTTGCCTTTTTGGTCGAATCTCCAACAGAAGAAGTTTCATCATCAAGAACAGGGGACTTTTGTGGCGATTTTTCAGTTGATTCAATTTTTTTTGTTGCTCTAGCATCAGATTCCCGCATAAACATAGTGTACTTCACTTCAGAAACATCAGGCTTCCCAACCAATTTCGAAGTTGCTGTTGAAGATTCAGCGACATACCCACCTTTATCACGGTAGGACTCGTATGAAGATTTGTTATTGTAACGATCTAATTTTCGCAACAACCAGGATTTTTCTTCTGCTAATAAGTCATCGGATGCGAAAATTGCGTCTGCAGAATTCGAATACTCCATAACAAGATGAGAAAAAGAAGAGAGAAGAAAGAAGAAGGAGAAAACTAGATTCGCGAAGTAAACAAAGTCAGATCTAAAAATTTCGAACACTATTTTTGCAAGAAACTAGTGTTTTTCGTGGTTTAGAGAAGAGAGAAGAAGGAGAAGTGTAGATTCGCGAGGTAAAAAAAAAAGATCTCAAGAATCGAATGTAAATTTTGCAGGAAATTAGGGTTCTTCGTGGTTTAGGGTTTGAGATGCTATGTCTTGATGAATTAGGGTTCTTGTGGTTTGGGAAAAGTTCCAGATGAGATGAGATGGAGAGAGAGAGAGAGATATGATCAGATGAGGTGATGAGATAAAAAAAAAAGGGAGGGAAGGGTTTGGGTAATTAATGTGGTTTATGTTGGTAGATGGGGAGTTAATTGAGTTGTTAAAGATATTAAGCAATGGCACTTTCGTAATTAAATTGAAAAAAAATTTCCAAAACAAGCTTGGTAGCACTTATTATGACATTTTCATTTTAGGGAAATGTTGCACTTATTTTGAAACGGAGGAAGTATTATGTTAGGTTATCCCTTAGCCGGTTAGGTTATAATATTGGGCTAAGCCCAACTCACTTCAACCTGAAAATTCCGGCTTTGAATATTGAAACTTAAACATGTTACATGTACAATACCTTTCTGAATTAAGTTGGCAGTATTTTGTCCATTGGATATTTAGATTTTAATTTCAGGTCATTTTGGGTTGGTTTCGGGTCAATCTGAAAAATATAAGGTCGGGTATGGGTTGAGGTATTCGACCTAAAATATAAATCAGGTCGGGTTCGGGTCAGGGATAAGTGACCTGAAATATAAATCAGGTCAACCTGAAACTGACCCAATCCGACCTGATTGCCAGCCCTAACTTTGGCGCATGGTCATACTTTACGTATTATATTTGTGTTGCTCTCACATCTCGCTGCAAGTTCGAATTTCTTAATGGTTCTATTGTTGACTACTAAATTCCTTGCACAAGTGATGATTCAGTCACCATTCATTATATGTTGTTTTCTTGGCTTTTAAACACTATTATCCCGGAGGTATGTTCTATGTTATCTAATTATGACAATAGTAAATTATAATGGTATAACCATTATAATTAAAATCCCGACACAAATTTTATATCCAACAAAACTTAGTAGAGACCTTTTGGATAGTACTTCGGTTTCGCACCAAACCAAACCCTTGCGGGTTAGGGCCCAAAGAAGATAATATCTATTAGTGAGCTCCTGCATACCTAGGGGTGTCACATCACGCACGGACGCGTCAATTTTGTCAGCTCATTTTTGAAAGGTCTTATCTCACTAATTTTTCATTGGAGTTAAGGTTTCGACCAAGTGTTGGAAAGCTGTTGAGCAAAAAACAAATTATCACCAACTTGATTCTTCCCAAAATGTTGAGTATGTTGTGAGAACTGACCATTTGAATTTGATCCAATTGTTCATAAAAGTATACTAACCTTTATTATAAAAGTAACCCTATAGGTTTATAAGAGTAACCCCTTTTATTGTTAGGATTAATATGATCCGTTTGATCTTGGATCGAATTGATCAATACGAGCCTTGAAAAGATTTGTTCTTGGCTCTAGATTTGCTTGAGGATGATGATCATGTAGGTTTATGAGATATGAGTGCCAAAAACAAAAGGGTAAGGGTTTCTCCTCTATGGTGAACCTTGAGATTACGTATGGTGAAAGCTACTAATTTTCTTGCAAATCATGGGTCGAAAAAAGAAACAACATACTCCTAATCCCCCGATCACTTGTTAGACAAAAAGTATAGCAACAAAACAGTGAATTTTGATGGAGAATAAGGCGATTTATGGATGCGATGGGATTATTACTCCATTATCTACTCATTTCAATAGTGGCGCAAGATGCCATTTCTGCTATGCAACAAGCTTTTGAGCAAAATAGAATTACTCAAAGGCAAGCTGCAATGATTCAAAAGGTGAATGAAGTGAGTTGCGATGGAGTAGCTGACAAAACACCTCCAATTGAAGCACCTAGGTTAGTTGATGTAGAATCTCAGCTGGATGATGTTCAAGGGATGACTATTCGTCAGCCACAAGAGGAAGTAGTGCCTAATATTCCTGCAAAATCATGGTCTTCATTAGTTGCTGAGAATAAATTGACTTCCAAGGTGATGTGTCTTGAATTTTTTCATGCCTAATGTCAAAAATGGTCAGTAAGTTGCTCAAATTGATAAGCATGAAGTAGAAAATTGTCTGATATTTAGGCTAATGTTGTGGTATTATATGTTGTGGGTCAAACTCCTTTTATTGGTGCTATTATTAGATTTATTAACCTTTGTTGTGGAATCATGTGAGCAAGCCCAAAGTATTCCTTCATGAAGATGGGTATTTTCTTGTAAAATTTGAAAGCTTGGAAGATAGAAATGAAATTATGTGTGATGGTCTGTTTACATTGAATAACATATCAATGATTATGAAAGATTGGACTCCTAATTTTAACTTTCATAATGAGATTTTGAGATTTGTACCTTTGTGGGTTAGATTTCCTAATCTCCCACTTAATTGTTGGGGCCCTGAAACTTTGAGGGGAATTGGTAGAATGGTTCCAGTTGCCTTATTTGTAGATTAATGTACTACTAGGTAAATGCGTGTATTATTTTCTTGGTTACTCATTGAGGTAGAAGTGACTAAGGAAGTTCCCAAAGTTGTATGGATTGAAGATTGTAATGGCAACATCATAGAATAAAAGGTCTAATATGACTAGATTCCTCCATTTTGCCAAAAGTGTTAAAATACTAACATGATTGTGCAACGAAAAAATCAGCTAATGTGACTAGATCTTAAGTTCCCAAGGTTACACAAAGGTGGGTGCCTAAAAATTATGTTAATGCTTCAATGATAGAAGATGAACCCATATTGCGGATTCCTGAGGAGACAAAGAGGAAACTTACTCATACTCTTGACCGGGGTACATAACCTAAAGTGGTGGCTCAAGATTCAGTGCAAAAACCACAAGCCAGGGTTGGAGATGTTGTTTGGACAATGGTTCATTCTAAGGTAAAAAAGACAAGCAAGTTGATGTTTGGGGACCAAGTACTGTTGTGCATACAGTGGATGAGGAGGGGGATAGCCTTTTCTATATCTCACCAACATGATTTTGAGTACTTGGAATTTGAGAGGGTTAAATAATCCCTCATTAATAGTAGAAATTAAGAAGTACTCGAGTCATAATAAGGTTAATTTTATTGGCATTTTAGAAACTGAAGTTAATTAAAATTAGCAATAAGGAGGAAGTTAGAAAGAAGTTGGATGGCCCTTGGAAATGGGAAGACAATTATAATGCTTCTCCAGAGGTAGAATCTAGGTGACTTCGAATGCTAAAGTTATTACATTTCAGGTTATAAACAAGCAAGAACAATGGGTTCATTGCATTCTTACTGATAAATACATAGGTGAGAAGTTGCAAGTTACTATTGTTTATGGGTTACATACCGTTGAAACAAGAAAGACTTCGGCATCATCCGAGAGTATCACGATGTTTTTGCATACACTATCAATGAGATGCCAGACGTAGACCCTCGAGTCATGGTACACCGCCTCAACATCAAGGAGGGGCATCGACTAGTTAAACAAAAGTTGCGACACTAAGGTAACGAGAGAAGCAAGACAACCGTCGAAGAAGTAAAAAAGTTGTTAGAAGTTGTTTTTATAAAAGAGTGCCAATACAGTGAATGGTTGGCCAATGTAGTGCTGGTCTGGAAGTCTTCGAGAACCTGGAGGATGTGTGTTGACTTCACAAACCTAAACAAGGCTTGTCCCAAAGAGGACTTTCCCCTCCCTAAAACCGATAGACTGGTCGACTCGACGGTCGGGCATGCCTTTTTATGGACACTAATATAGGGTATCACCAAATCTCCATGGCTGAGGAGGATCAAGTCCATACTGCATTTACCAACACCTTAGGAGTCTACTATTACAAAGTGATGCCCTTTGACCTGAAAAACACTTGACCAACTTATCAACATTTTGTCAACAAGATGTTCAAACACCAAATCTGGAGAAATGTGTAATTATACGTCGATAACATGATCGTTAAGAGCAAGCAAGAGCATGACCACATTTCTAATCTACGAGACTCTTTGTCCACCCTACGTGCCCAATCAAAGTTCAGGCCATCATCGAGATGAAAATCCCTCGAACAGTCAAGGAGGTACGATGTCTAACCGACTGTATGGCTTCCCTAGGACGTTTTCTTTCGAGGACCGCTGACAAAAGCTTGTACTTCTTTAGATCATTGAAACAGTCGACCTTCGACTAGGATGAGGCCTTTGAGGAAGCGTTTCAACGACTGAAGGAACATTTAGCAAGCCTCCCCAAAATTGTCTCACCTTTGCCAGGACAGACACTCTTTGTTTGCTTGGCTGTGTCAAACGATGGCCTTAGCGCTGTATTCGTTGTAGAACGACAAAAGAACCAAAACCCAATTTTATAAGCCATGTCTTTCGAGGTGCAGAAGCAAATACCCTTCCCCCCCCCCCCTCCCCTCTACCGAGAAAATGATCTTTGTGTTGGTTATAGCTACACAAAAGCTCAAGCCATATTTCCAAGCACACCCCATCACATACTGACTAGCCAACCCCTACGGAAGGTCATCGAGGTGAAGAACCAGTCTAGCAGGGTGATAGATTGGGCTAACCAGCTATCAAACTGCGGGATAGAGTTTGAGCCCCGTCGCGCCATCAAAGCATATGCCTCGGCAAACTTCATCGTTGAATGTACTTCAAGACCCGAGCCTACTAAGAAGCGCTCCTTGGAATTATTTGTCGATGGGTCGTCGTCAAAAGTCGGTTGCGGCGCAGGTCTATTATTGGTCCTCAATCCTCAAAAGAATATAACCGAGTACATCTTCAAGTTCGACTTCCCTGCCTCGAACAATGAAGCTGAATATGAGGCTCTTCTACTCAGCCTACAATTGTGCAAGGCTGCTGGAGCTCAAAAAATCAAGGCTCATTCGAATTTCCCGTTTATCGTATGGCAGATGATGGGGGAATTTGAAGCCAAGAAAGACAACATGAAAATGTACCTAACTAAAACGAAGATAGTAGAAGAACTTGCTCATTTCACGATCATCCACATTTCTCAATCATAAAACCAGCAAGCAGGCGCACTATTGAGATTGGCTAGCACTGCAGAGGACTTGTCACCCTGGCCCATAATGTGGGAGGTAATCAAGGCGCCAAGCACTAACAGGGGGATAGCGACCCTTGATAGAAGTCCCACTTGGATAGACAATATAATGCCTTATCTTAGAGATGATATTTTACCCCCTGACGAGCTAGAGGCCGATAAGGTACGGAACCAAGCACGATGGTTCATCTACCACAAGGAGCAACTATACAAAAAATCTTTCACCCATCCTATGCTACAATGTATCACCCCCCCCCCCCCAACAACCAAGAAGGAAACTATGTGCTTCGAGAAATTCATCAGGGAGCATGAGGAAGTCATGAGGGGGCAAGAACCATCGATGCAAAAGCACTTCGAGCTGGGTATTACGGGCACACCCTAAAAGAAGATGCCTCGAGCTTAGTCCGAAAGTGCAGATGATGCCAAATGCATGATCACCTACCTCACCAAGCTTTCAGCCCCTTAACGATTATTCAAGCTCCACTACCTTTCGACATGTGGGGCATGAACCAGTTGGGACCCTTCTCGCCTACATCGGGACAACAAAGGTTCCTTCTGGTAGCTGTCGACTACTTCACCAAATGGGTCAAAGCTGACCCACTAGCCTGTATCACCGACAAGCAAGTCCAAAAGTTCATCTCGCGCAATTCAATCACGTTTGGGGGTCGACAATTTAACAGCGGGCCAATGAGGGAATACTGCTCTCGATTTGGCATTGAGACTAGATTCTCAACTGTAAGTGAACCCCAAACCAATGGATAGGCATAAGCAGCAACAAGGTGGTATTGAAGGGACTTAAAATAATGATTGAGGGAGCGAAAGGGTCGTGGATTGATGACTTACCTGGAATCTTATGGTCCACGAGAACGAGAGTGAAAGAGGCCACAGGACAGACACCATTCAACTTGGTATATGGGAGTGAAGTTGTACTGCATGTCGAAGTTAGTATCCCCTCACTGAGGATTACCTTCTATGACCATAGTTGCAACGAGGAGGAAAAGCGAGTCAACTTCGGCTTACTTCCTTAAACTCGAGGCAACGCTCTACTCGAGGCCATATCCTACAAACTCAAACTCACAAGGCTCTTTAATCGACACGTGAAACATCGACCATTCCATGTAAACGATTGACTGTTAAGGAAATTCGAGACAACATGAAGAGAACCTCGACTAGGTAAGCTTCAGCCCAATTGGGAGGGTCCCTACAAAGTTACCAAGATAGTCCGCCAAGGTACTTATCTGCCCTCGAGGTTACCAGTACCTGAGACTCATTCCTCCTTCTTGGGGGCATCAACATCCTCCTCCCTTCAAGGTGTTCCAACCTCCACCTGAGACAATGCCGCTACACCGTCCTCCACTTCCTTCAAAGAAAGGTCAAGCGATACCTTCTCGAGAATGGCCCGAACCTTTTCGGGGGCCTCAGCATGACCAACCTTAGAAGCCTGTAGAGACGCATCTTCGAGGAAGATCCTCCCTTCCTACGAGGCCTTCCGATTGTCGATAACGAGGTTCCGATAGGCAGTTGCCTGCGCGGTCACCTCCTATGCCAGCTTATCAGGCCTCTTATCATCCCTTTATGCCTTGGTGACAACCTCTTTGTTTTACTTTACAGCCTAGCGGTGCCTCTTGCTGGCCGAGTCCCTTTGCTTAATTGGTTCGGACCTTGATGACGTCCTTGAACTCAACACTCTTCTCATAGAAGGATTGTTGATCCTTCTAGATGGACCCCTCGGCCTCGAAAAGCTTAAGTTTAGCAATCCAAATCTGATTAGTAAGGGCAGTCTTCTCGTTGAATGACAATTGATCTTTATTTACATTCGTAACCATAACGCATCGAGGACCCATGGAGCCAAAATTACAAACGCCCCTTATCCTTCCCGAACCTGTGGAGCCATAATTGCAGCGATAGTTGGGACTTAAGGACGCCTATATTTAGAGGGATCCTAGATATAACAACAAAGTCACATATCCACAAACATGAACACACTAGTAGAATAAATGCTTATTGATGCGGTCATTAAGTGGCCTATAGCGGCAGTTTTGATCGCGCAACAATTAAGGAGGCAGCAATAGATAAATAATATATTGATGTGGTTAACGTAAACCGCAACAATAATATTATTATTTTATATCAGAAAAATCTAGTATATTGCTACAGTTTCTAGCCAAAACCGCAACAATATGTCCTGGTATAGGTTTTTTTTTTTTTGCATTTGCCAATTATATTTGAAATATTAAAACCAAACAACTAACCCATTCACTACCGATTACATTTGTAGACAAACCGAAGATAAAATGACATGAATCTCATTAATATCTAAAGATGAAAAATCTAATTACATCAATATTACAAAAGAATAAAATGAAAAAGCAACTGAAAAAATAATCTAAAAAACAATAAAACAGATCTGAAAAAATAAAAAAAAAAGGAAAAAATGAAACAGAAATCTACAACGAAATAAATGAAAAAAATCGGAAAAAAAAACAAAAAAGAAACACAACGAAAAAATGAAACGAAATCTACAACGAAAAAAATGAAAAAAAAAAAAAAACCGAAAAAAAACAGAAAACGAAAAAAAAAAAAAAAACCGAATAAATAAACGAAAAAAGAAACAAAAAACTAAAAAAATGATCTAAATAATAATAAATCAGATCTACAAAATTGAAAAAAACCGTAAAAAAACGAAAAAAAGAGGATGAGCCACCGAGACGAGCAGTTGCGCTGCTTTGTTGCCGACGAGGTGTGAGGTGCGTGAGAGGAGAGAGAGGATGAGAGGATGAGAGGAGAGAGAGAGGAGTGACAGAAGATGTGTGAGATACTGAAGAGGCGCCTAACGCTTAAGTGATAGAAGAGATGAAAGGAGGAAAAAAAAAACCTACGTGACACGCCTTATATACTGAAGAGAAAGAGCGCCTTATTACTATTTTTTAATGATATTACTGCAGCCTTGTCAAGAACCGCAACAATATATTAAAATATTATTTTTTAATATTTTTATAATATATTGCTGCGGTTTTTGTCAAGACCGCGGCAATATGTCTGGTTAAATAGTCGACACCATATTGCTGCGGTTTTAGGTCGAAACCGTAGCAATATCTTTATTTTATATTTTACCTTTTCTTTTTACGTGATATATTGTTGCGTATGGGTAAAACCGTAGCACTACTATTGCAGCAATAAGCAATTATTCTACTAGTGACACAATAAACCAGCAACAAGGAAAAGAAACTGACCGGTGGAGGTCGAGGGGTCTTGGCACTCCCACTCGAGATTGTGATCTGGCGAATCTTCTTCGCTGTCAAACGCTTTTGCATGATTTCGTTGAGCTGCGGACGAGCAATATCTATTCAAAAAACAAGTGTTAGTTCTGAAAAGAAAAAACCCAAAGTACATAAGAAACCCCATTAATTATTGCACTACCCTTGGGGTAAGGAGGACTCAAGCCAGTGGCCGAGAGGAAATGCGCATCACTCAGATCCTTTGCATTCGGGAGCTAGTGCTAAGTAACGCTCGTAAGAACCCCATTGACCTCCTTAGTAATGATCTGAAAATAGATGGCCACCATAGCCTCCTCCTTTGATATGTGTGGCATAGAACTATTCAGAGCCATATTCGGCCCCTCGACCTGAGGAATTACGGGGAAATCCCACTGTGCAGCTCTGTATACATATAGAAATTCAGTTCCGAATAGTTACTGGGACTTGGCATAATTCCCACTATCTTATATCGACGACAGGCTTGAAAACTTAACCAACCCTCGCCATGAGTTGTAAAAGACATCACGACCAACTTCAACATATTCCTCCATAACCTAAGCAAGGGGGAGACGCCCATAATGTCGCAGATGACTAAGAATCCCACCATTGAGCTTATGTTATTTGGCATCAATTCGAAGAGCGCAAGGTCGTCATAGGCTGTGAGAATAGCGACAATGAAAGGTTTGATGGGGAACCGCAACTCCAACTCGAGGTAGGCCTTGTATTGGCTACACAGCCTGTTGGCGAAGTACACACGAATTCGTTAGCCTCGGGAATGTAGAAGGTGTATGGATGACGAGCTCGAGCGACATTAACGGCACGTAGGTGTTATTTCTCTCTTTTCCCCAGCGTACAATACTGATATCCTATGACTCGAGCACATCGATTATACAGGGAGAATGAAGGCATCCATGGGCCACAGACACCACATGTACCGCATTTATTAACACACCCTCGAATAGTGGCTCGAAGGATGGGGGAGAGGTCTCCAAGCCAGACGGGTAGAGCCCGTCGATTTTTCCCATCAAAGGGGAACCTGGCAGGGTCCATTTATTGATTAAAGAAGGAGACGAAGGGAATAGGTCGTAACTTGGGTTGTAGGCTCTCGAGATCAACAATCCTTCGGGTAGTGCCCGTCGATTTTTCCCATGCTCTCGAAATAAATGCTCTTACTCAACAGCGGTTCTTAAAAAGAGAATAAAGAGAATGAGACAAATGACTTGACCCCCCCCCCCTCTATTTATAAGCAATGTCGTACGAAAACGGTTGGCATCTCGCGGGCCTAGAACGTACCAGAAGTAGAGGCCTAATGGCCACCCTCGCTAGGGTGACCCCTTTGGCTACCAGGATCAGTCCATTCCAGCTTGCTTGGTAATACCAACGATAAAATTGGCTTGACTGAATTTTAACTAAGAATGAAGACCTAGACCTAGGCACTTCTCCTGAATCGAGTGAAGGATACTCCAAGTCCCCTAAACAATTGGACTCGGATGCCCGTCGAGTGTTACGGCGCCAAGACTAGGCTACCTATCGGGGCGCATAGGGCTCATTGGCCCTTGAGCACCTCGAGCATGGTTTGAAGTCGCCTCTCGAGGTACGCGCGACTCATTATCCCCAAAACACCTCGAGCATGGTTCCAATCACAACTGGAAGCATATGGGGCTCATTGGTCCCTAAGCACTTCGAGCATGGTTCCGAGTCACCTCTGGAGGTACATGCGACTCATTAGCCCTTCAACACCTCGAGCATGTTCCAATCACCTCTTGAGGTACATGGGGCTCATTGGCCCTCGAGCACCTCGATCATGGTTCAAAGTCAGCTCTCGAGGTACGCAGGGCTCATTAGTCCTTAAACACCTCGGGCATGGTCCCAATCATCTCTCGAGGTACATGGGGCTCATTCACCCCTGAAATCTCAAGCATTGTTCGAAGTCACGTTTAGGGCTCATTAGCCCCTAAATATCTCGAGCATGGTCCCAATCACCCCTCAAGGTACATGGGGCTCATTGGCCCCTGAGCACGTCGGGCATGATCGAAGTCACCTTTCGAGGTACATTGGGCTCATTAGCTCCTAAACACCTCGAGCATGGTCCCATTCACCTCTCGAGGTACATGAGGCTCATTAGCTCCTGAATACCTCGATCATGGTTCCAACACTAGTGGAAAAAACCCAATGGGATGCGATCAAATGTGGGCTTTCGGATGCGGTTTTGGTCCGCAACAGATGGGCTCGCAGCAGGTGTGTAAATGAATCTGATGCGGTCCAAAACTGCATCAAAAATGGATAATTTGATGCGGTTTTAAGGGAAAACCGCATCAGTTTAGACAAAAATCTGATGCGATTTTCCCAAAAACCGCATCAGATTATGGTCTTGGCGCCAAGGTTTTGGACCTCTAGGTGTACATTCTGATGCGATTTTCTCCAGAACCACATCAGGTTTTTAATATATAAAATATAATACTTCCTCCGTTTCTTAATAAGTGCAACATAGAGAAAGTGGGGGAATACCAAGGAATGTAGAGAGAGAAAGTTGGGACCACAATAAAGTAGAGTAATCTAAGTGATGAAACAAAAAAGTTGTGGTCCCCTCTTGCTTTTTGGTGGCATATTTGTAATAATATTGAACTTTCTTTTACCATCTTGAGCTTGGTTGCACTTATTGTGACTATTCCAAATAAGGGAAATGTTGCACTTAATTAGAAAAATATCTCACGCACGTGTCGTATAAAGTACTCAAAATGATATTATTATATATAATATAATATTCATAATGTACTACAAATGAAGCTATAAATAAGTACTAAAATAAAAAAAAATAAACATATAAAGTGAGTGTAGCTAGTAACATAATCCTAACAAAAAAAAAAAGCCGCGACATCATCCTCACATGCAAGTGTCGGTAAGGTAACGTGCAAGCAAATCCTGAACCTCGTTTATCTCGGAGGTGGTGAAAGAATCCTTCCTTGGCTTGTCCTTGATGAATACCTTATAAAAACATTCATAATGGAACACACATAAGAATTCAGTAATGAGACTAAGTGCTGGAGGTTATAGAAATTAAAGTTGAGCTAAGAAGTCAAAAATCGTCCCGAAATGACCTTCTTTTACCCAAATTGGGTTTCAAAGCATGAGAAATGGTTTTTCTTGACTCTAATGGTTATATATATAGCTATTAGTACTATATATGGCTCAACATGTGGCTAAATGTTAGAATTTAAGGAAAATAACATGAAAGTCAAAATCGGCCTAAATGACCTTCATTTACCCAAATTGGGTTTCAAAGCATGAGAAATGGTTTTTCTTGACTCTAAGGTTATATATGTAGCTATTAGTACTATATATGTCTTAACATGTGGCTAAATGTGAGAATTTAAGGAAAATGAAATATGAAAGTCTAAAATCGGCCCTAAATGACCTTCATTTACCCAAATTGGGTTTCAAAGCATGAGAAATGGTGGTTTCTTGACTCTAATGGTTATATATGTTGCTATTATACTATATATGTCCTAACATGTGTCTAATATGGAAAAATATGTAAATTGAACTTCAAAGGCCAAAAAAGGTCAAAAAGGCGAAAATGGGTTGTCATGTATAATACCTTGTCAATATCCCGACTTCCTTGCAACATGAGGTTATCGAACATGAACCTCAAACATAGTAGCCACACTCGGTTCTCCCGGGTTGTTGAGCACACTAATTATAGAATTACATTAAAAAATCATGTAAGAAACATACATGTTTGTTTATTGTAAAATTAAAGAAAGAAGTAGAAAAATAATATGAATTACCTTCATTGCTTTCACTGAGGAACTCTTCCTGTTCTCCCAACCTTCTTCAAGCAGCTGTAGTTATTTTAACTTCATGTGAGAAGCGGACAAAGGAAGAAATTAGATAGTGAAACGTGTTGGAGCAAATAATAAACATACCTATTTATGCATGATTTGAGGAGTAAGGATCGTGGTCGATGTTGAGCTGCAGAATCAAACTGATATATTGTGTTGTTTGAGGAGAAATCACAAGAAGCGACCAATGGGCACTAAAATCATAAAATCAAGTTACGAAGCAATCATGTGAGTACATACTTGTATTGTATAATAATTATTAAGTGCTAAAAATGGATAAGGTTAAGAACTATACTCTTCAAAACAAGGGGCAAATATGAACTTATTTGTGAACGTTGGCTGTTTGGAGACATAGCCTAATATACTCCTTAACCTCAGCTGGTTTTGCAAACAGTTGTCAGCTCGGACGAAATCTGGACATAACCACCCAAACTGACCGCGTCCAAAGGAGACTCTTGGAGTAATCTTCAATTCAAAGCACAATCATATACATAACATAGATATATTATTAGATATTGCAAAGAAAGTTCATACATTTCATAAGTACGATGTTATACCTCATGAATGCTTGAATTAACAAACATTCAACATATCTCCGCAAAGGAACTCTTTCACATCATCCTTGGACACCCATGTCGACGTTCCTCGTGGTAGTTGAATTCCGTGGCACCCAACTTAACCTCCAAAGGTGTATCATCCGCATATCACGCATATTTGCATGTAGCCACGAGCATGCCTTACTGAGACCTTCAGGCGTTGATGACTCGATCCAAGTAGGTTTTGGAGGGTTTTTGTTTGGGACTTGAACCTTTGGAGACTTGCGTTCCTTCCCCGAAATCGCCTTCTTTGGCTTGCTTGAACCCTCCTTTTCCTTCGCCTTTTGTAGAGGAGGTGAGTCTGCCTTGCTTTCGTTGGGCTTCTTTATTCTCCCCAAAACCTATTGATTGAAACCGAGAAACATATCAATACTTAGTTAATACTTAATAGATATGAATTAAATAGATCAATATGATTGAATACTTTAGTTGTTCATTTTACCTCGTCTGAAAACCTCACCCATGCCGATGGCCAGAGCACATAACCACCACGAGCGTCGGTCAATACATTTGTATCCGTCGACGGGTTAGGCAATGGGAGAGCAAAGTCTTCGTAACCCGGAGTGATCGAGACTACACTAACCGCCAAGTGAGCGTTGTCCACCAATTGATGATGGATTGTTGCTCGTTAACTTCGTGGTTGTGCATTTCCTTCAGCAACCACAATCAAACCTGCATCTTTTACATCTAGTAAAAGCTGGCAAGGCGTTTTTTCCTTCAAAAGTATATGAATTGAGGTTAGTTTATATAATGACTTTGTTTTTGAAGCTATAAGAAGACTAGTAGTTACCTCTAACTCAAGTATAGACGGTGTTGATTTTTGTGTGTTAGGATGGCTAGCTTTATCCTCCAAAGGACGATCCAGTTTAGGTTGACGTAATGCCGGTAAACCATACTTCGTAAGGACCGCGTTGAAACTTGTCGTGAGTTTCTCCGTCACCTTCTCTGTAATTTACTCCGTAAGCTTCTCCCTAAGAGCTTGTGCCATGGCTTCTATATCATGTGAGGCGGAAGCATTAGAGCGTGACTTTGTGATTGTGGAAGATTCTTTACTGTAGGCTTTTGTCTTGCTTAGCCGAATCCCACCAAAACCCCTCAAACGTCCATTGTGGTCCTTTCCCAAAGTCTCATAAAGAGCATCTTTGTTGGCTTCCTGAGTGAACTCGCCGCTAATCTCTTTTTGCTTAAGCCCCGTCTACATAGATTATAGTAAAACAATTATTAGTTTAAATGAGAGTGAGTGAATGAGAGTGTGTGCAATAGGGGTGGGGGACTGTCCAAGGGGGTGTGTGCAGTGAGGGCAAGGGGTGGGGGGAGGACAGTGGGGGTGGAGGGGTCGGAGGAAGGTATTTACAACGGCATTGGCTACCTTCAAGGTCCCCGGATCTGAAATGGTTATCTTATTGTCCCGATCACGCGTATGCATGGAGCACCACCAATCAGCGACACGGTCAACAGTGATAGATGTGGTCTTGGAGGTAGAATCCGTCGTCGTAGAAGGGTAAAATTTATCGTCAATCCACGTTTGTCTTGCCCTCGCGTAAATGTAGGAACCAGTATGATGGCAGTGGTTCCTCTGTCTTGCACTCTGCATGTTTCTCACGCTTAGCCTATAAGATAACATGGTTAGTTTTAAAATATCTAATTGTAGTTAAAGTAAATATGCAAATTCTAATATAGCTTAAAGCACAATATACTTACCACCATACCGGGCGTAGAATTTTGGGTACCAAATGCCTCCCAATCTTCTCGTTTTATATGTGTCCAAATCTCAAAAGGCATGCTATCCGGTTGTCGTGAATCATCATCTCCAATTTTCCTCTTCTTGTCATTCCTCTTTCTCCGTTTCGAGATCCATCCACTAACTAGCTTGCTTTTAAAAGCTCTGAATCTTTCGGCCACCGCGGATAGGAACAACGCCTTTTTCGCTTCATTAGGAGTAATGTGGAACAAATTCTATAAAAATAAGAAATAAACGAGGAGCTAACTTACATATACATGGAACATGAAATGCAAAAATCGGCCCGAATTGACCTTTACTTACCCAAAATGGGTTTCTAAGTATATGAATGCTTTTAGTTGCCTATAATGGTTGAATATGTTGTTATTAGAACTAAATATGTCCTAACATGTTGATAAATGCGTGGAATTAAGTGCATGGAACATGAAAAGCATATATCGGCCCGGATTGGCTTTCATTTACCCAAAATGGGTTTCAAAGCATGTGAAGTGACTTTTCTTGACTCTAATAGGTATATATGTTGGTATTTATAGTTACGTATGTCTAAACATGTGGCTAAATACGCGAAACTAAGTACATGGAACATGAAATGCAAAAATCGACCCGAATTGACCTTTACTTACCCAAAATGGGTTTCATCTTCCCAAAATGGGTTTCTAAGTATATGAATGCTTTTAGTTGCCTATAATAGTTGTATATGTTGTTATTAGAGCTAAATATGTCCTAACATCTTGCTAAATACCCTAAACTAAGTACATGGAGCATGCTTTGCTAAATGTAAAAAACTTACACAAGTGTCTTCCCATAATGATTTCTTCAATGCCTTGGGCACATCTTTCCACTTCACCAAAATGTTGAGTTTGCGCTAACAAAACCCAATATGCTGCCCATATTTTACACGCCACTGACCATAAGGTTGACCCAAATCATCATACTCGAGGGTCATTTGGGTCTTAACATTCAAACCCTTATTCGCACCCCTACCTTTCCGCTTCTTAGTTGCAACACTCCTTGGAGTTTTAGTTGAAACTTGCAACTCTTTTCCGACTTTTTTTAAGTGGCACAATGAGCGACGAGACAGCCGGATAATCTTCCCGAGCATTGTTGTCAATGGGGGGAGCATTATCTCCTTGTGCCTCATGGAGGTAAACCTTGCGCATTTCCTCATCTTCCAAGCGCTTCTCCTCATCATGCTACATCTTCCGGTTCACCTTTATCCTCCCCCTTATCCGCATCACACTCATCATCATCAAATGATGACTTATCGGTTAACTCGTCACTTTCTTCCTTCACAATCACATCATCTAGGACCATGTTTGAGAATCTTGAAATATTTACCAAAAGATTTTAGAAACGCGCAATATCAAACAAAAACATGAAATAAATTATAAACTCGAAAGATATAACAAGAACATGAAGGAAACTAGAAACGTGCATACTTAAACAAAAATAATAATTCCGTGCACCGCCAAACCACCCCCCTGCCACCTGCCACCCACCTGCCACCCCCCCTGCATTGCAGCCCTCCCCCACCCCCTGTGCACACTGCCCCCTGCCCCCACCCCTGTAGCCCTCCCCCACCCCTTGCACTGCCCCTCCCCCTCACTGCACACAACCCCTCCCCCCTGCACTGCTTCCCTTTGCCCTCCCCTACGCTGCACTACCCCCTGCACTGCAGCACTCCCCCACCCCCTGTGCACACTGCCCCTGCCCCCACCCATGCAGCCCTCCCCCACCTCCTGTACACACTGCCCCCACTGCAAACACCCCCCTTGCACAGTCCCTCACCCTCGCTCAAAACTAGAAATAGGCCATAACGAGTTTCATGTACCGAAAATGACATGTGAAGCTAGTTTAGTTGATTGCAATACATATAGTGATAATAATAAGAACTAAACATGCCATTACATGCGGCTAAAAGTGAGAAATGAAAGAATTGGAACATGAAAAGCCGAAATCGACCCAAAATGACATCCACTTACCCAAAGTGGGTTTCAATACATGTGAAGCTAGTTTAGTTGATTGCAATACATATAGTGATCCTAATAAGAACTAAACATGCCATTACATGTGGCTAAAAGTGAGAAATTAAAGAATTGGAACATGAAAAGCCGGAATCGGCACAAAATGACATCCACTTACCCAAAGTGGGTTTTAATACATGTGAAGCTAGTTTAGTTGGTTGCAATACATATAGTGATCCTAATAAGAACTAAACATGCCATTACATGCGGCTAAAAGTGATAAATTAAAGAATTGGAACATGAAAAGCTGAAATCGACCCAAAATGACATCCACTTACCCAAAGTGGGTTTCAATACATGTGAAGCTAGTTTAGTTGGTTGCAATACATATAGTGATCCTAATAAGAACTAAACATGCCATTACATGCAGCTAAGAGTGATAAATTAAAGAATTGGAACCTGAAAAGCCATAATCGGCCCAAAATGACATCGATCCACTTACCCAAAGTGGGTTTCAATACATGTGAAGCTAGTTTAGTTGATTGCAATACATATAGTGATCCTAATAAGAACTAAACATGCCATTACATGCGGCTAAAAGTTAAGTATCTTACATCTAATCTTAATTCAACAATACATGCATACATATTTGCACATATAAACCAATTTACACATATAAACCAATTTAGTAATATATGAAATTAAAGAAAGTTAACTATGAGCGATAACATACCAGATCAAGGTTGTAAATAGGGAAATGGAACTCAACAATCTGTCACTAGCACTCTATCACTAGCTAGCTTCAATAATCAACAACAAAGTTTAAAGTTCAAATTAGTATAAATTACCAAACTAAACTAAATTAAACTAAACTAAACTAAACTAAACTACAAAAATAACAATCATACTCATCCTACCACAATGACCTAGTTTTTTAACCTCTAAATCAAACTAACTACTCCAATTAAAATTAAATTAACTCAAATGAATAAAATTTAAACCCTTAAACTATTATACAACCTAATTTCACTAACAAATATTTATAAAATTACAATGAATTATAATAGTTATGAAATTTTAGTTACCTAGCTAGCAAAGGTGGTAATGTAGTTGTTTAGGAAAGGGGAGAGGAAGACCGAAGCTAGGGAGCAGCAGTGGTGGCGCGAAGCTACGGATGTAGTGATGAAAGCCCAGCAGTGGTGGCGCAAAGCTAGGGATGCAGTGATGAAAGCCCAACAGTGGTGGCGCAAAGGTGCAGGAGGAATCTTCAGGTGCGCAAGTGGCCGGCGTTGGTGGTGGGGCACAAGACTGAGGTGGTTGCCGGTGTGATGTGGTAGTATGTCGAGCTGGGGCAGTGGCAGTAGTGCAAAGACTTAGAGTGCGAGTTTTTTGAGGGACGAAGAAATAAATGTGATACGCGGGTTTTTTGTTTTGAAGGGAAGTAATTTAGGGGTTGAATATCAGATGCGGTCCACTGAACCGCATCAGGTTAAAAAAAAACCGCATCCGATATTAAATCTGATGCGGTTTTTTTTTTACCACATCCGATTTTCTTTGTCAAGTTTGCCTCCCATTTTTTTGTTCATTTTCGAATGCGGTTTTTGTAAAACCGCACCCGGTACAAAGTGACATATAAGATTCTTTCCACTAGTGCAATCACCTCTCGAGGTACATGGGGTTCATTGGCTCCTTACATCTCGAGCATTGTTCGAAATCACGTCTCAAGGTACATAGAGCTCATTAGCCCCTGAACACCTCGAGCATGGTCCCAATCACCCATTAAGGTACATGGGGCTCAAGCACCTCTAGCATGGTCGAAATCACCTCTCGAGGTACATGGGGCTCATAAGCCCCTAAACACCTCGAGCATGGTCCTAGTTACCTCTCAAGGTACATGAGGCTCATTAGTTCCGGAATACCTAGATCATGTTTCCAATCACTTCTCGAGGTACATAGGGTTCATTGGCCCTTAAGCACCTCGAGCATGGTTCAAAGTCAACCCTCGAGGTACATGAGGCTCATTGGCCCCTGAATACCTCGAGCAGGTCCGAAGTCACCTCTTAAGGTGCATGGGACTCAGTCGCCGATGTACGCCTCGAGCAGATGCCAATGTCACTCCTTGAAATACATAGGGCTCATTAGCTCCATAAACGCCTCGAGTAGAGGCCCAAGACCGCAAAATCTATCACAACATTTTGCAAAACACATGAATCCGGTGATGTCTTCCAGTGCATGTTTCGCGTGGGACCAATGTTTGGGACCGATATATTTCTAAGCCCCTAACCCATGCTGAAATTACGATACTGCCCCATTAGGCTCAAAAGGCTAGCTCAACTAAAGGCTTTCACCTAGCCAGCTATTGGTCCAGTCTGGTAAGTGCTTTTCACACATCCTAATGCATATAAATAAGGATTACTTAGCTTCCCCATATATTGAGGTAATGAATTCTAGACCGGCCACTCAATATTAACCACTAAGTTTCATCATTGACTTGAGCATCGGATGGGTAATTCGAAAACACCCTTCAGGTAGTCTCACTCTTGTTTAGCAGGTCTCGTAGTACTCATTAAGCATCTAGTCACCCTCAACGGCCCTCGATCTATATTCTTGACTAGTCCCCCTATTTCACGAGTTTTCACCTGAAACAGGTTCGACTAAAAAAGAAGCTTCATGAACAGACATACCAAGATTACTTTCAGCAGGGGCTTGTTGCCCATGATGCCACCCATCCTTCATCGTACACACCAAAGGTACCTGAGCCCACTGACCCTAGTGGTGTACCCTACTTTGGGGGTACTACTAGCCATACTGCTTTCGGTGTCACAGTGCTAGTAGTGGAGGTTTTACTATAGATGCATCCGACGATGATGACTGATTCATTTCCTTCCCTCTTGTTGCAATGAGGTCATTGCTGAGTTCATCTTGAGGGGAGGATTACTCTAAGTACACCCCCACTCTAGTTATTGATTTCTAGCTTAGTTAGTGTAGTTTATTGCTTTCCTATATATATATATATATATATAATACAGGTTTGATATGATATTTATGAGTCGCATGATTGTTTCCCTATACCCCAAACTTTTGAATGACTATTTTGACTCTAAATCTATGGACTATGATATGAGTATTTGGTAGTCTTGAGTTGATTTTCAATCTTCCATGACCCTTGATTGCATGATACTTGTGGCACTTGCATTGGTTGTGCAGCTAAGTTGGTTAGACTGTGAGATTTCTTGAGCCATGGATGCCTATCTTTCATTCAGTCTTCCTTCTTTGTTGTGTGACTAGGTCCTCGATTATGATATTGATCTTGATTTTTATCCTACACTCTTTGAAATTTGATGTACATACATTTTGACATGATTGAGGCGTTATTTTCATACTTTTAACTCTACAGTTGTGATATATTACATTATTTCACCTCTAGCCCCACTAAAGCCTTTCTGCCCGTTTAAACCTTCATTACAAACCCATTAGCCTTATTATTTTATTCTTGTCACAAGCCTAACTTGGAGAGCATTAGTAAAGTAATTGTGTTGCTTTGATAGTTATGTCTGTTGTGACATGTGCTAGGTGGAGTTAGATCATGATGAGTGTATGATTGACTTCATACTTCATGTTTGAAAAAGAAAGAAAGGAAGTTCAACAACAACAAATCAAGAAAAGAAAAGAAAATAAAAGAAAATGAAAAAAAGGAAAGAAAAAGAACAAAAAGATTGAAATATTGAATAAAGTGTTGTTTGAAAAGAATAAAAACAAGTTCAAAGAAAGTGAAAATGGTGCTTAAGTTGAGAAAATCAATGTGAGTGATATTTTGGAGATGTTAGTAGTTGAAGTTATGAAGGTCTCATTGGCCTAGTTTTTTTAGTCTATATTCCTCCATCCTTGATTTATCCACCACACTTCCAAATTATTCTATACCCTTAACCTTAGCCCCATTACAACCTTTTAAAATTCTCATGATCTTTATGTGTTGCATTATAGGATTGAAAGTGAGTCAAGGGATCAAAGTTAATAGTAAGTGTCATTTCTAAGTCGACTGAACTAGGTTGTGTGTCATATATATTACATTCTATATACACGAGATTAGTGAGTTGGGAAGGGACATATAGTAGGAATGGAGAGCGATCAGGCACATCTTATGTCTGTCACAAAAATCAGAGGGATTATCTTCCTAGGTGAGCACCATATTAACATCTACATGATATGCATAGTGAGCTAGCTTGATTGTCTTCCTCGATGATTGGTTGTTGGATTATTATGATTCATTGATGATGATGCATGACTTCTTGATTGATTTTGAGTCCACTGATACTTTTGAACTGTATTTTCTATGGAGTGAAACAATTTCATGTTGTAACTCATTTGTGTTGTTTGGCTTTGGGACAAGTAAAAGGTTAGCTTGGGCGACTTTGATGTATCCATTTTATATAGAGTTTTTCTACCCCCAATTCCCTTAACATCGAGTACTATTTTGAGCTCTTTTGGGCTCATATTTGTATAATTTGATATGTTTGGGCTTGGTTTTGTTCGTCAGTGATTTATTATGCAGACTATATATTTCGTCCCTTAATCTGACACCGAAGGAAAGTATGATGACCATACGTAGCTCACAGCAGATCCAGAAAGAAAGTCAAGCGGCATAGTTGAAGAAACGAAGCAAGAAGCTAAGGAAAAGATCTCGCCGGATCGACCGGGTAAGCCAAGTTTTCTCCAATTTCCATGTGCATGTTCTCCTGGTTGACCGGGTGAGAAAGACCCCAAAACACTTGCGCATCCGACCGGGAAAATTCTAGCTGAGCTCATTAGAGTAAGATGACCATCGCCTGACCAGGCGGTTTTTCGGGTTGACTATTTCTTGTATTTTTTAGCCGATTTTGGAAAAACTATAGATAGGGTTTTGGTTACTTCGATTAAGGGATATTATTTTCCTTGTTTTTAGGTGTAAACACTTAGTGTTCTCTCTACTTTTGTATTAACTCTTGGCTTTGAAGATTATAAAGATCGTTGATTTTGATTCAATTGTTCTTCAATCATTTGGTATTATTTCTACTTAATCTATTTAGATGAATTATTCTATTTTCATTATTTTTGTTGTGTTTTTAAATATCATGAGTGAGTAGTCTTTTTCTAGGGATTAGTGAGGGAAGCCATGTTTATACCTATTTGACTATGTTTAAAGTTCTTTGATGTTTGGATTGAATTAGAGTAATTCCTATTGATTTGTTATAATTGTTTAATTCATGTAATTGTGTAATATTATGGGTTATCCTTAGGTAATAGGAGTTAGGATTGAAAGATAGTACTCGTTAGAGGTTTGTTACAATTGCTAGATCTGATTATGTTGAGCGGTCGTACTAGCATATGTTGATCTAAGAGTGTTAAGACCCGACCATAGGATTAACAAAATACTGTAATTACTCGAACCTCAATTCAATTATTGTTGAATTGTATTATAGTGATTGAATTGCTATAAGCATGGTAGAACGATGGAATGCCCTAGGTTTTTAATTATTTGATAAACTTCTATCCATTTGTGATCTAGTTTATTTTATTTTAGTTATTAATCATTCAACTATTTTTCTCTTGAAGTAGTTAGATAATTGAACATCAATCTATAGAAATCCTCTTTGTGGATCGACCCGTATTTGTTGTGTCTATGCTAACAACAGATATCATGCACTTACGTCATATATTTGAAAACTCATTATGTTTGCAAGAGCTTATTCTAGCTCAGTTAATCTCATTTTTGAAGCTTTTCACAAATTATATGTTGCTTCTAGTCTAGAAGCAAACCTAGACAAAAGCAATGTGTATTTTGTTGGAGTTCGAAGAATTCAAGATATCTTACAAATGCCTATTGGAAGTTTTCCTTTTAGGTATCTTAGTGTCCCTTTGCCATCTAGGAATCTATTTTTGTAATGAATGCAATCCACTTATTGCCAAAGTTGTTATTAGGGTCAGATCTTGGACTGCCAAGAAGCTTTTCTATGCTGAAATAACTCAACTAATCACTTCAGTGTTGTAAGGATTTTAGTCTTATTGGTGCCAGATTTTCTTGCATCCAGAAAATGTTCTTAAAGAGATTCTATCTATCCTTATAAGCTTCTTTTAGATAGGTTTTGGACTCTTATTCCATGATATCTCCAATATCTTATGATTTCATGTGTAATAAGAAGGTTTTGGGGGGGGGGGGGGGGGGGGTTTGAATTTCAAATAGATAACTCTGTGGAATAAGGCTGCTATTGCAAAGCATTTCGGGCTTTAGCTCAAAAGCATGATAAATTGTGGATTAAATGTCTCAATACTTATTATCTTAAACAAGCTGGTATTTGGACTATGATTGTGTCTAAAATATTATCATGGGCTATGCAGAAAATTTTGATTCTAGTGTCACAATGGTGGATTCAGCTACTTTTAAACTTTTTGTTTACAATGAGAAAATTTCTAATAAAAAGCACTACTGGTTCCTGAGAAGGGACAATCCTAAAGTGACCTGTAGGAGAATAATTTGCAATAGCAGAGGCAGTCCTAAAGCTCTCTTTATTACCTATAGTTGTTTCATGGAAGACTAAGCACTAAGGATAGACTGATTCAATGGGGGTTTGTAGGTGATCAAGCTTGTGTTTTATGCAATGCTGCTGATAAAACTAAAGAGCATTTGTTTTTCACTTAGCTTGCAGCTACAGTCAAAGAATTTGGGGTACTTGTATGTAGTTAATCTGTGCTCCGAGCATCAATAATCTAACTGAAATAATTACTATTATTGTGAGCTTAGTAGAGGTGCTAAAGGGAAAAAAAAGCAGTTGTTTAATATGTTCTTTATTAAGAGCATATACCACATTTGGATTCAGAGAAACGAAAACATTTTTGATGATCAGCTCCTTCATCCACAACAGGTTGTTAGGGGTATTATGTTTAGTATTGCTTGTAGAGGCAATCAAGATGTAAATCAAATGCTCCTACTATAATTTTAGATTTAGCTGATGTTTGTACTGGCTGCTTGTGGTTGGCCTTCTTTGTGATGTTTTGTGGTTGCTTTGTTTACTGTGGGCCTGTCCAGGATTGTTGTTAGTTGGGGTTTAGCCTTGAGTACCCTTCTTCAAAACCCCTCCTAGAAGGTGGAGTAGATGGTTACTTAAATGTCTTACTTCCAAATGGTGTAGGTTGAACCTTGATCATTTGTTCATAAAAAGTAAAGTGATTAGTATTCGCTTATTCTTATAAAAGTAACCCCATCTTTTTTATAAGAGTACCATCTTTTTTTGTTGTTAAGAGTAACCTCGTTAGTAAGAGTAACCACATTTGTTCATACGAGTAACTTCATTCGTTGATAAACATATTCCCTATTATCATTAATATTTTAGTTATCTTTTTGAACTTGGTAATACATTGTTTATCTTTTTATGTTTTATTTGTTGCCTTCAATGTCAGGCGTCAGCATCCCACACACGAGCATACAAGGATTCATCGGGGTAAAACAAGATGTTTCTGAAATATTTGTGCAGAAGGGAAAGATTTGTGTACAATAATCAACTTTAAATGGACATTTGTCATAACACACTCAATATTTTTGCAAGATTCAAGTTGAAGATGAAAAACAAGTACATTATCTTTATTAAATGATCTAGTAGAGATAACGAGAAAACGGCTACACGATGCAGCTGCTTTACTATTATTAATTATTAAATGTATATTTATGTTAAAGGGCCTTCATCATCTCTAATTGTACTTGGGGCTCACAAAATGTCAGGACCAGCCCTGATGTTCT
Source organism: Beta vulgaris subsp. vulgaris (assembly GCF_026745355.1). Taxonomy (NCBI): domain Eukaryota; kingdom Viridiplantae; phylum Streptophyta; class Magnoliopsida; order Caryophyllales; family Amaranthaceae; genus Beta; species Beta vulgaris. Next base: position 20,762,418 of record NC_079205.1, on the reverse strand, counting down.
AAACACAAAACAATTCTAAATTTTCAGAAGTGTTATATACAACTCTTTTTTACACGTATACTATAGAAAATCCTTGAAATTCTTGAAATACATGTTTACTATAATAACACTCGAACTAGAAATATGACAACTATATTACGACCACAGCATATACATGATCATAAACCTAAATATCTATGCTTTACCAGAACTCCTGTAACAAATTACTCACTTCCTTTAACCCGTTGTAAAATGAGATGAGCACCGTATTGGGGTTGAAGAGTGATGACAGTAGTAGGGGCATGAGTATAGGACGGTGACAACTCAAAGGAAAAGCGCTGCAAAATCATGGACAATGCCATTTTAGCCTCAGCAATTGCAAAATTTTGGCCAATACAGATCCTCGGACCCCAACCAAACGGAAAGAAGGAAATATTTCCCTTGGTTGCCTTTGCAATTCCTTCCGAAAATCTCTCCGGTTTGAATTCTTTCGCATCATCACCCCAAAGTCTAGGGTCCTGATGCACATGGAGTATCGACAAACTAACCATAGCACCACGAGGGACCAACAAGTTTCCAAGTTTAGTTTCACGATTATGTACCATACGGGAGGCTGAAACCACGGCAGGGTACAATCTCAACACCTCGTATATTATCATTGCCACCTACAACAAAGTCATACAAATTCAATTACCTAAGATATAAATAAATAAATGTGCTCACAAATTACTAGTCTTTTCCTTTCAATTAACAACGACCAGGGACTTTTCTGGGAGCTACCTCCAAAAAGTTTGGATTATTTCTCGTTACTTTAAAGATAAGATCAATATAAGATGGGGAGCGTGGTTCCAATTATTTTCGATAATCACTTTTATAACTGATTCAGTTGAGCTCCAAGTAAATGAACTCCATAAAGGAATTTAACGCACATGAAATAAGCACTTACTGTCTTTAAATGGTTAAGCCCATCAAAGTCTGGTTGATTATTTCCAAATGTTGCCAGGACTTCTTCTCGTGCTCGTGTTTGCCAGTCTTGGTGCTTGCTCAACAAAATCATTGTCCACACTAGCAAGGTTGAGGTGGTCTCTTGCCCCGCAAAGTAGAACAGCTTACACTCATCAATCATATCCTGGAAACTCATGGCAAGCAGTTGCTTATGACTCCCAACATTTTGTGACGCTTTGAAGTTGGAGTCCATCAATATCCCCAACAAGTCATCCTTGGCAACTTCTCCAGCTTCCATTGCTTTCTTTCTCTTGTTGATTATTCCCGTCAATAGATTTTGTATCTGAGAGTTTATTTCTTTCATCTTCCTGTTGGTTTTTGTTGGCACATACCTGAAATGTATATCATAATTAACAGTTATTTGGTACAGTCACTCTTTAATATTCTAAAGTACTATACCATATGAGATCTCGGCCGCATCACCACGTTGTGACCGCATTGTAAAGGTTTTGAGCATGAGGCGACCGAGATATAAGGCCACAACAGCCACAAATAAACCATTCACATTGCACACAAATATGGCTTTCGCGGGCACGAATGCATCCGCTATTTAATACCATGATCTACACTAGAATGTTTTAATTTTCAGTGAAAACTACCCTAATTTTTTTTGGCTCCACTGTAATGTAAAACAACCCAAATGTAATTAAAACACTTTCATTTACCTCCATCCAGGGATATAAACTGATTGGAAAAGGCGCAGAGTAATTTGAGTCTGTTCCTTCAGAAGTTCAAAAATCCTTTTCCCCTCCTCGTAGCTACTGCCAAATGCAGCACGAGAGATGACATCTGCAGATAGGCTCATAAGGTATGGCCACACGTCTATTTCAGAGGAACCTGATTCCGGTACTATCTTTTCCCATTTGTTGATAACTTCAGTAACACTGTCCCCAAATGCTGGGATCATAAGCTACATAAATTTCAAAGTGGCTTGCAGTGAGATATCGCCCATACTTTAGAAAAAAATATTAATTAGGATTAAATTTTTTCCAGTAATGATAATGTTGAAATTAATAAGTGTATCAAGCAAATAGATACCTTTAGCTTTTCCATATGAAAAGCAGGATTGACCAGCTTCCTATGTTTTGCCCATTTCTCACCTTCATAGCCTACAAGTCCAGGGACAAGCAACCCAATAAGTGGGTTCAATCTCGTCTTCTGAAACTCGTTCATCCTAGTGAAAGCTTCCCTTATTAGCTCAGGTTCCGCGATATTTATAGCCGGTACAGGTCCGAACCATGTCCAACAATTTTCACCTGCATTTTTTCCCATATTTCATTCAGCTCATCAAAGTTTCCAATAATTAGAGTGAAAATTACATAATGACATAACTAATAGCCCTCGTATAAATTATAAAGGAAAGAGAACAAATCTCATTAGCAAACATGGGTAGACCGTACACGATGTGAGTAGAACATATTAAACCAGCAATTTGCTCAAAAACATTGTTTGACCGTGACTTTGGAAGTACAAACTGACATGACTGGATTACTTATTACTTGCTCAATGTATAAGCATGTCCAAGTCTCCAAGCTACTTCATGTTATCAAATCTGAAAAACATTGTTATGAAAACCTTGGCACAGCTAGAATTTATCTTCTTTTAACCAACAAAGTAGATGTTTAAAAAAAAAAGGAACAATTGACACTAGCATTCCCATCTATGGATTGTTTGCTTTAAAAGGTCTCAACTTTTAATTATTTCGTAGCAGTCGTAACTTTGGTGGTTCTCTTCCTAGAACGATCCTTCAGCTTAATTAATTTGCTCAATCAGTTAATTAGAACACATGACACACATCCAATAACCCTATATTTGTAATAACTCAAGTTAATAAAAGAGCTTAATGCATTATAATTAACCAATTTAGTAAGTTAATTAAGCTCAAGGACCGTTCTGAAAAGAGAACCCTCAACGTTTGAAATGTTGTGAGATAATCAAAAGTTGAGAACTTTTAAAGTGAATCAACCACAATTGAGATTGATAGTTTCAATTTTTCAAAAAAAAAAAAAAAAAAAAGAACAATATTACAGTCTTTTATGATAGGATTTACAAAGTGATGGATAGCTTAATTAGAAAATTTAGAATATTAGTGCCTAAGGAATACATGGTAATTTGACGGTAAAACTTTCAAGGAGTTGCACTGATAACTATTTTTGAATCTACACTTCTACACCTATCAAACATCTAACCTAAACAAAAATGACTGACTAACAGTGTGTGCCTGGATAGCAACCTTGGAGGGAAATAGAAGGGGAAAGGAGGTGGGGAGAGAGCGAAAGATGTGCTCGTATTCTGTTATAGTGTTGTCTCTTCATATCATTTTGAACACCCTCAGTCCAAGTGACCTTTAGCCTTCCCCAGCTTCTTTCAGCAAATTCAATATCACAAATCTCCACTACGCTAACCGGTGCATCATCCACTCAACGTATAACATACTTAAACCACCAAAATGGGTTCTATATTATCTTATCTTATCCTCAATATATGCAACTCTAATCCTTTTCTGAATATCCTACACATCCATTCTAACATACATAAGCATCTCTACTACCCCCATCTCCCTATATATATGATCTTCCTAAATGCTGAACACTTAGACCCTTGTATTAATCAGGAAGGTTTAACAGTTGGGTGTTTCATTTAAACTACATAACCTACTTTGTTACTTTGTGTTATGACTTAAGCCAATCATAATGGTAGAGATTTGGACAAAAGCATTGGAGGAAGTTTGCTTGTGCGAATGGGCAGCTCATTAGCTCAAACCATTTTGGTAAATCGCCCAGGGGACGGCAGCCAGGCGTCTGTGGATTGTGACATCATTTTAATGATTTGTAACATTTGTTGTCCAGATTTGCATGGTTGTTAAGGAATATTACTTTAACTTAGTTCCCTATTCTTATTTGATACTCCCTTTATGCCTGCAAGTGATTGCCCATTTGCTTTCACAAAGTTACACTACTACTAAAACTTTTGACTATGAATTTTCGCAAATATAATATAAAAATAAAATCATGTGGACCCTTGTTATATTAGTCTCAACGAGAATTCTCAAAAAAAAAAAAATTATAACTTACTTTGTTCAAAATACTTGCAACAATTTGACTTTAACACTTGTTGATCATCATCGCCAAACCAATTAGGAGTTGCATCAGAAAATCAAGTGTGACATCCTTGAGTAGCAAAATCCTAAGTCAGAGCAATTAGCTAAGACTTGTAGGTTAAGCTCACTTCTATGTCTTTCCTCAAGAAGATTTGTGTGAGAATTTTATGGAAGAAGACAAAGATTTGAAAGATCAAATTAACCGATGTATTGGCTTGATCAACCTTCCGAATCACATAGATGAGTAATTCAAAGATGAAGACAATGTGATTCTTCTTATATTCTTGCTTAAGAAGTATAATCATGTTATTCTTTCTTTATTGGCAACGAAGACAGAGTTTGTTTCAACACTACAGTTGTCTTTCCTTAAAAAGTCAAGATATTGATTATACAAACCTCGAGACTAAGCTCACTGCTCACCTGATGCAGCTCGTGTGGCGGTCTGGCAGAGGGATATAACAACATGCTGACAAAAGACAAAAGCTTTTCCCAAGTTGAAGTGTCTTTTTTCAAGAAGGTTGGGCTATTAAACATCTATATCAAAAGGTAAAAGAAGACGTAAAGATGTTGGACGAGTGCAAAGGGAAGAACAACCCCTTTTTAGGTCAAGAAGAAAAGTCTAGATAAATGGATTCTTGACTCGGGTAGTTCTCATCCCATATGCAGAAGGAAGGAAAATTTTTCATCCTTAAATTTATGTGAAGGGAAGAAAATGGTAACTTCATCTGATGGAGAAATGGTATGACTCAAGTCATCGAAAGGATAAGACCAATCTTCACATTGATCATGTTACAAATCTAAAGGTGGTAAGATATGTACCTAAGCTAAAGCAAAACCTAACGTTGCAAGGGAGGTTGGATAAGTTGGGGTATGAATGTATGATCTCCTTATGAATGAAGGAAGAATCATGATTACGAGCGAGATCTTGGTGGCTATGGTTGGATAAGGAATCTCCATATGTTTGATCATATAGTAGAGAGTTTTGCAGTCGTTACTGTGAAGTTTAATTCCATTCTGGGATGTCTCAAATTGCTTCAATTACATCTTCTATTTGGGTAACTGCAATTTCTAATCTGTGAAGTAAAGATTCCCCCTGATTCATTACCCCCTGCTGTGTCAAGCCCAAAACTGGACCCTTATTGTAAAGTGTGTCACTATGCCATGGATCAAGTTTCATGGGACACAGAGTGTATGATATGACCCACTTTCCCTCTAATCTTAACTTCAATTGTCAATAAAAAAAACTCTCTATCTCCAATCATGTCGTGTTTTTTGTATTCTAAACAAATTATTATTCGATAATTAGCTTACTAATAAGAAACTATTTTTATTACCTTTAGATTATTTGCTCAAACTGGAAACCTCATAATTAAGGTGATTAAACCAGAAACCACTTTCAAAGGGGGTTCACTTGCTATGTAGGATTGGATTGGGTTGGTTTAATCTTTATTGGTTCAATAGGTCCATCTACTTATCACATTAATTTCATAGAAAAAAAGAACAATAGAGTAACATTGCGTTCAGTAACTTCTTGTTACCATAACAGAAATAGAAGTATACTCTTTCTTTCCTCTAGATATATAAACAAAGAAAAAGGAAAAGAGGGGTGGGGGGAACACAAACACATGGTACTATACATTCTCTTTTTCACCATACATGTCAAGGCTGATTATTGTTAATCACTCTGTTGGTCCCATAAAGGTTTACACACTTGACACTTCGCATATACTTCCTCCGTTTAGAAATAGTTTATGTTATTACGTTTGCCAATTTATTATTTCAAACATTAATATCTCTAATTCTCAATAAGTAAAATGTAAAAAAAGTTGATATTAAAATAATATATATTGAGACGAATCTAACAAGATTTCATATGATTATGCTTTTCCTAAAATATAAATAACCAAAGACAATCAAAGCACAAGATATAAATAGTAAACACTATACAGATAGTGCAACTATTTCTAAACTCGGGGAAATATGTATGTACTCACAATTATTTATCACAATCGTTTTCTTCACCAGACAAAATGTGCAGCACATGAGTATACCTCACTAATTAACTATCCTTTTGAAAATCAAAATATAAAATATAAGGCATGTACGATGTTCGAGGTCGGACTGACTATTAATTACTCTTAATTTATGTTAATAGAAATTTTTTAAAAATAACGTTATTATAGTATTTTTCAAGATGAATCCAACAGTATAAAGAGCACATGGAGTACAAACTTTATGGAAGGTCCAGTGGCAAACTCGTGGTTAATTCTATACAGTCATAAAAGATAAATATTGTCATTTTAAAAAAGGAAAATCACAGTTATACTTTCAATGCCTACGCCTATATACAGACATTAAATTGATTACAAAATGGCATTTGAGATGTGAAGTTGGCAAGAAAGAAGTGAAAAGAGAAAACAAACCGTATTTGTTGACATGTTGATCAAGGAAAGGCAAGACACGAGAGTAGTAATCATTAGTAAAAGGAATGGGCTTTTCTCTAGCTTCACCACGCATCCTGAAAGTTTCCTTCATATCACCAACTAACCATTTGTATGAAGTGCCTTTTAATCCCTGTTTTCTGAGCTGCTTCTCTAGTTTTTTTGGTCTCAACCAAACCCAATTCAGAATTTTCCATACCCATGTTAGAATTACACATAAAACTATTCCAATTGCAATTAATAATCCTGTCATAATTTTGGTTGATTTTCTCCCAATTTGTTTTTTAGAGTAGTAGATAATGTGTACTTATATAGGATGGAGCCGTGGAGGTATGAAAGAAGAGGAGGTGGTAAGTAGATTTTCGCGAAGAGTCACTATCTGATGGATGGGGTAAAGCCAAGGTGCAACTTGACAAAATATAAGGAAGGGTTTTTAATGCAAAGTAATGGCCACTGAAATGAATTATTATATTATTTATCCAACACTTATTTAGCAAGCTGGCAAAGTTGTGGTCGTGAAGGTGGCCTTCATTAGTTGATTATCTTTATTTGACAAAATATAATTACTAAAAAAGTGTACCATTACTATTGTAAGAAATCACTTAATCTATACAAATATATTAAAAGGCATGCGAAAAACAAGAAACTGTGCCATGTGTCGTTCCTTTTAGGGAGTTTTAGTTCATGTAATCCATGTATAATTAAAAAAATTAAGAAAGTGTATAGTATAGGATTTGATCCCAAGACCTCAAGTACATATATTAAAGTTCTAAATACTAGGTTAAGTTGTACTCCCTCCGTTTCCTAAAGATCTTCCCACTTACTGTTCCTACAAATACCAAGGAAAATCAAGTTGTGTGGGGCATGGTGTGAGTAAAGTAGGAGAGAGAAAGGGGTTAAGACAAATAGATAAATAAACAAATAAAAAGGGGTTAAAGTAGGAGAGAGAAAGGGAGTAAAATTGAATTAATAATGTAATGGTGGACCATATGATAGTGACATGAGAGGGTAAATAGGAAAATTTGTTTTGCCAAATAAGGAATAAAGCAAAAGAGGGAAGATCTTTTGGAAACACCCTTAAACTGAAAGAGGGAAGATCTTTAGGAAACGGAGGGAGTATTTAGTGTTATCATCATAAAGTATTATATTAATAAATGAAATTTTTCCTTACCCGGGACGTAGCCCGGGCCTAATAACTAGTTTTATTTTAAGTTACGCAAAACGGTTTAAAGCTAATATTAAGAGAAAGGTTGAGGTGGTGGAGTATTAGCATCATTTCACATACACCTCGTATTTTCAAGATTTAGGGATTAAATCTCATGTGAAGCATTTGAGAAATTACTCTTATTTTCTTTAACTAAGCGTCCTTCATCTTATCTTAAAAATATATATTACTGAAAAGAGCATATCACAATTTTGATTTCGAAATATGGTAGTTTAATCTACTTGATTACCACTTTGATTTATTTAATGATTCAGTAACACATTCTTTAATACATTTAGAGACTATGTTATTAACTATCTTAATCCATTTGGTAAGATTGTCGGATTATTTTTTAATATGTCTGTTGTAGTTTGATATTCAAAGGGGGACACGGGATGGAGAAGAAAATGGATGGCTAAGTTAGTCGATATGTCTAGCGATAGTGTTGGATTATAATGAGATGGAATGAGCTTAGTTGGAGAATGTACACTTATGTTTTGCCTGATTTAACGTAAAATTAGACTGTTTATCTTAATACTTCGCGAAAAATGCAACCATTTATACTTGGAATGGAATTTTTTTGTCAAGAGGAATCACTAAAAGTGTATTATTGGATCCCCTGAAAAATGTATTATTTGGATCATGTACATTTACTAAATGGGTAATCTACGAATAGAATTGTTACGAAAAAATAAAAAATAAAAACCTTTAGGAATGGGCAATTGAAAAAGATGCATATTATTTACTCTTTATAGTTCATCCATTAAGTAAAGCAAGGTGTGTTTCCTTGAATTTAAAACTTTGTGAAAGAACAATTTTTGTAATAAATGAAAATGATATATAGTTGAAATAATTATCTCATATACAATTTGCTAGTTTAGTAAACATATATAATTTTAAGTACTACTACATCTACAATAAAAACTAGTATTTGGGCCCTGGGCAATGCCCCAAGTCAATTACAAAAATCGTAATTTTATTAATTTTTCATGATTTTCTATCTGGTGCAAAATCGGGAAATTGACAGCTTAATAAAAGTGTTAGAGATCAAAAGGTTTGTCTATATCTTATTGTTACATTAGATACAATTATAGATTTTTACTTTGAAACAATAAACATTAACATTGAAACTATAATGCATTATTGGTTAAACTCTCACATCTTATTTCAAAAGACATGCATTTGACTCTTAGGAACTACATATTATTAGTATTTTTAAACGAGATCATAAACATGTGTATTAGAGAGTATCATGTGGCACCATCTCATTAATGCGAAAGCATCTCAAACTTTCCTTAATGAGAACTGAACCCCAACTTCAAGATTAGAAAGCATAATGGCAATCAACAGGCCAAGTTTAGCTTGGTTGAGTACACCTTTCAATGTATTTATATAAATAATATTCAATACATAATCATAATTTGAGATATCTTTTACGGTTTTTTCACCAAATACCCCTGTAGTTTTTTTAAATTTATGGGGTATCCCTCTTTTTTTTTAATGCACCAGATACCCATACTATTTCAAGAAAATTCACAAAATGCCCTTAATGACTAACAGTGTAAAGTTTCCGTTAGTCATTAACCTAACTAACCCTATAATCCTAATTAACTCTCTAACCCTAACTCTTAAACTCTAATCCTAACACCCTAACACCTAACCCCAACCTTAACCACCCAACCACCACCTTCCCCCACCCTCACCCACGTAGCCTCACACCCCTCCCCCACCACCCCTGTCGAATTCCTCCTCCCCACCCCCAACCCCCACCCCCGTCGAATTCCCACCTTCCCACCCCTAGCCCCCTCGAATTCCCTTTTCCTTTGTTGTTATTCTTAATCTCTCTCTCCTCCTTTGTGGATTTCAAAAACTGATTTCATGTATTTCGAAAATTATAATTTTCGAAAATAATTCGATTGGGGAGGGTGAGAGGAGGTGAGGTGGTGGATGGTCAGGCGTCGTGATGTTTATGAGCGGCACAGTGGTGGCAGTCTGGTGCGACGGGAGTGTGAGAGGAGGTGAAGTGGTGGGGTTTTGAGAAAATTGACAAGGGAGAGGGCTATTGCCGGGGGAGGGGGGCTGCTACCGGGAGTGGTGGTGGGGGTGGGTTGGGGAAATCGATGGGGGAGGACTGCTGCAGGAGGTGAGGGGGGGATGGTGGTGGTGGTTGGGTGGTCAAAGTGTGGTGGTGGTGGGGTTAGGATTTGAAGTTATGAGGGTAGGGTAGGGTTAGAGGTTAGGGGTTTAGTTAGTTAATTAGGGTTTAATTAGAGTTAGAGAAGTTAATTAATCCTAATGACTAACGAAAACTTGACACCGTCAGTCATTAAGGGATTTCGTACATTTTACCCTCAAAGTAAGGATACCAAGTGCATTAAAAAAAAAAAGAGGTACCCATGAATTTTGAAAAACTACAGGGATACCTAGTGAAAAAATCATATCTTTTATTTCGCTCTTTTTGCATGAAAGTTCTTTTTGAGATATATTTTAATGCACCATTGCAGTTTGCAGCCCTCCCATTTCCATCTTTTGATTTTTTCCTTCTCTTTTTTTCTTTTCTTTTGTTGTTTTTTCCTTCTGAGTATTTCGATTTCACTGTCCGAACAACATGTGTGACACGGGAGTCCACGCATAATACCTTAGGGACTTAGGGTTCACCATACGGCATACGGTATTACGGTCCATATGTGGTGTAAGATATTATAAGGTCACTAAAAGTCCGGCACATGATGTCACCTGTGATGCTAAGTTAAAAAGATGTCGAGATGCATATGTCACGCGTTACGCCAGCACAAGTCCACAATGGCTTTCCATCACCTAGAAGAGCTTAACAAATCAAGACTTAAATTGCCTTAAAAACATGAACAAGAGATCTATAAGAACGTTTCACTCATTGTAATGAATTTGAAATTGTTGAGATGTGTTATCATAAATTCATAATAATACTTCAATTTTTTTTTTCACCGAATTAAACAATATCGAACATATCATAATTTGTATTTAATATGTTATTCGTATTGGGCGTTAAGGACCCAAATGTTGAGGTTTTTCACTTTATTACCTGATGATGGAAAGACTAATACTTCTTGTGCTGCCTTTACTGTGTTAGATGTTCCTCCGGATCGCGACGTAGAGAAGGATTTGGCACCTAATGTCCCGTCGTCTGCTACGTCGGCTGAAAAGGAGTCTGGTAAAACTCCGGATGCTTATTCTCTAGGTTTTTTCATCTGTTTGTTTTTAAACATGGAATATCTTGACATGCTTTGCTTTGGCTCACACATAGGGGTGACCTATTCTTATGTTCTTTTAGAGCACTTAGGGGAGTGGTCATAACTTTTGCACTTTGCTTTGGTCGTTCAGACGATAACTATTTAGACAATTTAAACATTGTGCATTCTGTCGTTTTTCTGACGCTCAAGTGGAATAATCAGGCGCTTTGCAAGCCTATCATTGTCGTAGAGGCTTAGGCTCTTGCCATTGTAAAAATGGTGAATTTAAACGTATGAAAAAATGCATTTACTTACTTGCAATGAGAAGGGTAGGTTCATAGAACATCATGATTTGTAGCAAGTATTATATCTGAGGGAGTCGTCGTAATGGACTTATTGAGCAAAAAGAACAGAAAGAAATCATCAACGGTGTTATCCATGATTCTTCGGTTGATCTAGGAAAAAATAATCATCGGTCGCGTCGTTAGAACGTTGCAACGTTATTGAATAGTGATAAATGAAATATCCTGAAAAATTAACGTAAAGTGAAATATATCGCTGACTATCAACGATAACTTCATCGTTTATTGGCTATAGACAAAAATTAAAACGAAACGTCATAAACTACTTAGCTAGAAAAATTATCTTTTGAGGTGGATGGCGTTCCAGCTACGTGAAACCACACTTCCGTCGCGTCGAGCCAATTGGTAAGCGCTATTGCTAACTACTTTAGTGATTTGATAGGGGCCTTCCCATTTTGGACCCAATTTACCGACACTGAGCTCTTGTGTATATTGAAATACCTTTCTTAACACCCAGTCACCTTCGACGAAAGACTTGGCTTGAACGTTTTTATTAAAGCTTTTTTGCCACGACTTGTTGTTGTGCTGTCATGCATACCAACGCTGCGTCTCGCAATTCTTCTATAGTGTCCATGTCGCTGAGCAGTTCGTCGCGATTTTGTTGTTCTGTCATTAAACCATACCTAGTAGTTGGGACACTTACGTCAACTGGCAAGACAGCTTCGCATCCGTATAGTAGTGAGAATGTGTTTATCCTGTCGCGGTGCGCGACGTCTTGCGATTTGCCCATAAGATAGCTGGTAATACTTTTTCCCATTTTCCTTTTTTTGCAGTGAGACATTTCTTCAGCGTGTCAATGAGCGTCTTGTTACTGGATTCAGCTTGTCCATTAGCTTGTGGGTATCTGGGCGTTGACGTTAACAACGTAATGTTCCATTCGTCACAGAAATGTTTCGTCTTGTCGCTAATAAACTGCGACCCATTGTCGCATATAATTTTGGACGGGATGTCAAACCTGCAAATGTTGTTAGTATATAAAAGAAATAACTTCTTCATCCCGTACATTCTAAAAGGAATAGGCTTCTATCCATTTGGAAAAATAATCAGTCAGTGCTAACATGAAGACCTTATGTTTTGGGGCAAGAGGAAATTTACCAACTATATCCATCCCCCATTTCATGAAAGGACATGGAGTTAAAGAAGGATGCTGAACTTCACATGGTTTATGCGTCATACCTGCTTGTCACTGACAACTATTGCACTTGGTATCATACCTGAGCGCATCCTGCTTCATTGTTGGCCAGTAATAACCCATTTGTAATGCTCTGTTGGATAGGCTACGTCCTCGTGGTTTCCACATGTCCCTTCGTGCAAGTCTTCAAGGACTTTGCCCCACTGGTTCTTTCTAAACAACGTAGGTAGGGTCCTGCGACTGATTTTTTAAATAGTACTCCTTGGATGATGACATATCTTGATGCCTTGAAGCGAATTATGCGCGCTTCTGCTTTATCTGCTGGGAGTACGTCGTTAGTGACGTAATCATAAAAAGCTTTTTTCCAACTGATACTTACCTCCTTAGTAGTAGGACTTCTAGTTGTTGCGTCACCATCACCAGGATTTGACTCATTATCGCAAGTCGCCACGAGATCAGTTACGTCTTTGGCTTTGCTTATTGCTGTTGTTGCGAGATGGATGATCGGAACAGAGGTGAAAGATATATCTCTTAAGGATGATCCGACATTAGCCAATGCGTCTGCCTAGGTATTTCGGTCTCTTGGTATCTGCAAAATATCGAAAGGATTAAATATCTTACTCTTTTCTTGGGCGAATTCTAGGTAAAGCGTCATTTTGGAGTCCTTCGCAGCGAATTCTCCCTTGAGCTAACTGACTATTAATAATGATTTGCTATAGACTTTCAGTGCTTTTCCCCCCAAGTCGCTTGCCAAGATCATTACTGCTATCAACGCTTCATATTCGGTCTCATTGTTTTTCGCTTTAAACTTGGAACAAATAGCTCGTACTATCTTGTCCCCTTGTGGCGACTTTAGGACAACACCTGGACCTACACCGCGAAAATTAGATGATCCGTCAACAAATAAAGTCCATGCATTATGGTTCATATGATTAATCTGAGCGATAGCCCACTTGGAAGGTACTGAATGTCGTAGACACTGAGTGCGATAGCCCACTTGCTCATGCGACCTATCAATTCAGGTCGTCGCAAAACGGACTTTATCATATAGTTAGTCATGACAATAACAGTGTGAGTCTCAAAATAATGTCTTAATTTTTTGATAGCAGTAACTAATGCTAGAATGAGTTTTCTCAAGACGAATACCTGCTCTCTGCGTCTAACAAACACTTACTGACATAATAAATTAGAAGCTGCTGACTTTCTGCCTCTTGCGTCAGGACGGCGCTGACAGAGATATTGCTGACTGCTAGTTAGAGCTGTAACGTTTCACTGTCGCAGGGCTTTGACAACAACAGAGGGGAAGCTAGATATTGTTTGAGTGCTTGCAATGCGTCTTCGTGCTTTTGAGTCCAGTCGAACCCCTTGTTCTTGCGCAACACGTTGTAGAATAAATGGCATTTTCTTATGACCTAGATATGAAACGATTCAAGACAGCAATGCATCCAGTTAACTTTTGCACTTCCTTAATGTTTCTTGAAGATTGAATGTTGACCAGTGCTTTAATTTGATCAGGACTGGCTTCAATTCCCCGTTGCGTCATGACATAGCCCAGGAACATTCCCGCAGCAACTCCAAATGTGCATTTAGTAGGGTTAAGTCTCATATCATATTTTCGAAGGACGTCGAAGGCTTCCGAAAGATGTTAGATATGATCCTTTGCTTGGTTTGATTCACCAACATATCGTTGATATACACTTCCATAGTATCGCCTAGTTGGTCCTTGAACATATGATTAACCAAACGCTGGTACATTGAACCTGCATTGTTTTAGTCCAAAAGGCAAAACTTTGTAACAATAGATACCTTTTTTAGTGACGAACGCCGTTTTTTCTTGGTCATCAGGGTGCACCAGGATTTGGTTGTAACCAGAGTATGCATCCATAAACGTCAAGAGCTCATGCCATGCCGTAGCGTCAACTATCGCGCCTATATGCGGAAGGGGAAATGGATCTTTGGTCGATCAGGATATTTAACCTCACGCACCTAACCTAACCGGCTAATAATCTGGGTCGACGTTGAGTTTATGTGTGAGAACGTCGGGGCTGATACCTGTCATGTCTTTGTAGGACCAGGCGAAACTGTCTTTGTTAGCTTTCAAAAAATTAATTATTTGGTCGTGCATATCCTACGACATAGTCGCTCTTATTGGAACGACATGGTCTGGAAAGATCGAATCGAGCACCACTTCGTCTATATTCTGTTTGTCCGGCGCGTCGGACGTTGATCCGTTCGTTAGTTGCTAGATGGATGCTTTGGGAGGTTTGAGCGATGAGTTTTAGCATTCTCGGGCGGCTTTCTGCTCGCCATTGATCTCTCGAACGCCCCATTTGGTTGGGAACTTCAGCGTCTGATGATATTGTAGGCGGACTAGCAGTCTACGACATTGAACCTGGTTGGCAGATAGACGCCTTTGGCTAGGGTTGGCAACGTGCTTTCTCCGAAAGTATGTTGGGCCTCTCCACTGAAACAAACTAAGACATTAGACTTTTTAGTTATATCTTTATCGCAAAGACCCATACCTTCGAGGGCAATCCTAAAGATAATGTTGGCTGAGCTGCCTCCATCGACCAGCACGTGTCGCAACAAGTAGTTTCTGACAGTTAGTGAGATAATCAGGTCGTCGTGATGCTCCGCGTTGCATTCGTCATCATCGTCAAAGGTGATCAACATCACCTCCAGCTTACGTTTGTCGTCAGACCTGTAAGACTTAGGAACAATGGACGAGGGGGATCCCTCTCTTCCTAGCCTTTTGGCTGCGGAATATGTTAGCCCATAGACATCACATCAGCTGAAATTAGGATAATTACCTTGACATGCGTAGGGGATGCAGACGGTATAGATTTGGCCGGATTCCGCTTGAAGGATAATTTTCCTTTGTCGCTCAGCAGATCTTAGAGGTGGCCTTTATTGAGCATAAACGCGACTTCACGCCTGAGTGCAAAGCATTCTTCTGTCTTATGACCGTGATCGTGATGGAACTGGCACCATTTCATTTGGTCTTTCTGTGCATCCGGGCGATCATTCTTTCTTGCCCATCGGACGGGCGCTCCGATCTTCGTCAATGCGTTAACTACGCCTCTGACGTCGTCAGAGAATCCATAAGATTCGAGGTCGGGATAGGATGGTTGCTTTGTCTTTGTGTCGGTCCCTACATTATCAACAATATCATTAATGTTATGTACCTGACTGGGACGGTTGTAAGGATGATCTCGCCAATTGTTCTTCTTTGGGACGAAAGACTTGCGGTCACTTGAATTTTCGGGTGCATGGCAGGTAGATATAGTGTTGAGGATGGCATCATCTTCTTCCAAACGCATCTGCACCAACACTCGCGACTTTACTTCTTCGAATGTCTGACATGGGTATTTCGTCAGGCGGTTGTACAGGTTCGACTAGAGAATAAGTCCTTTCCTAAAACATTCAATAATAGTTTTAGTGTCGAGTTCTTTAGTATTAATCATTTCTTTGTTAAAGCAATTATAATAATCACGAACGGATTCTCTTGGTTCTTGCACGACGCCATATAGGTCGCTAGTCTACTTGTCCAAGCTGCGGCTGCCTCGCACTTATCATAGAACTTGTTAACCAAGGTCGAGAAGTTGTTGATGCTTCCTGGTTTGAGGGATCCGAGCCATTTGAGAGCGGGGCCAATTAGCATAGCTCCGAAAGATTTGCACATGTAGGCTTCCACAAGATGCCACGGGATGGACGCTTGCCACATACGTTGCTTGTATTGGACGACTTGCTCGACAGGATCGGTCGAACCATCATATGTAACAGTGAGGACGGGGAGATTGAGCTTCTTCGGGAATGCCGCCTTTGAAATCCTTTCCACGAACGGTGACGCTACATAATTGTCAGGATGCTCGACAATGTTGGGCATCAGTGCCCCTGGAAGTTGGGACGTAAGCTTCATCAGGCGTCGATTTTGCTTTTCGATCAGGACTATTCGCTTCGCCATAGGGTCTCCATCTTCATTTTTAGAAACCTTCTCGCGATCATTTAAGGAGACATCATTCGCGAATTCTTCGACGCCATATGAGTCGACGTTGTCGGAATCAGTGAAGGGGTGCATGATAGGGATATTTTCCATACTGACACAACTTGAGCTTTGGACGCCTTCATTGAAGCTAGCTCTTCTTGCAGCTTTTGAATTTTCTCTTTTTTTTTTTAGGGGACTTTTGAATTTTCTCTTGAGATGACGAGAAGTCATAGGACAAACGCTCATTAGCCTTTTTCATTTCTGTCATCTCTACCTTCATTTGATCGTAGAGCTTTTGCATCTCGTCAAGATTCATTGCTTCGGACGTTTTGGTGGAACTTGAGAGGAAGTGATTGATCTGGATGTGGCCCCACGGTGGTCGCCAAATTGTTTATGCTAAATTTTTCCTTAGCGACAAAACTGAAGTGATATGTAAAAAACACGGGTGGAAATGAGTCCACCAATCCACTATCAGTGATTCTCGTCCAAGGTGAACCACAATCGTTACAGCCTTAGTTGTTTGATCTAAGTACAAGTAATATGTAAAAAACAAGAGTGCTAAATGGCTTTTTCTTACGTATTTTTCTCTTGGAGTTCATATACTCTTTCTTTTGGCTTTTTCTCTATTTAAATACTACTGCTAAAGCTCAACTTAGCTCCAACATATCTCTGCCGGAATCTCGAGAACTTCCCGCACAAAGCTCGCTCGACTGCAACTGCTTCCTTTCCCTTTGCAACCTCCGAGCCCCTTTATTCCCGTTGGCGAAGCACAGTGATTAACTTAACTCCTTCAATCTCGGACAGTCAGTTTGGATTACATTGACCCAATCTTTACGTTAACGTCTTTTGACATGACGTCACTAATCTTGTGTCACTGTGTCACGACCCTTGTGTCATTACGTCAATGTCAACCTGAAATTTCAGCTATAACACCACCCAGAAAAAAGAATCCAAATTTCTTAAAGTTAACTAAAAATAACTAGAACTACCACGAATGGGGTGACGGCAAATAGTAGTAGTATTGCTATAATCTTCATTATCATACCTAAACTATAGAGATGGAGTAGATGAGTGAGTAAATTTTGGTGAGCAAGAGAAGCTGACAGGGGAGGGGAACAGTAAGGGAGGTAGAATGATGCTAGGGGGCTAGGGGAGGGGGAGGCAGAGGCAGAAGGGTGACAGAGGAGGGAGGAGGGAGGAGGGAGGAGAGAGAAAAGGAGGAAGAAGAAATACCAGTTAAAAGAAACAATTTAACCTGTTGAACAAGTAACTGATCAACTGAGACCATTTTTATAAAACATATTCCAAAGTTGGGGCTACTAAAAAATAATCTTTAGTTGGGATTGGAAATGGCGGAATGACCATAGTTGAGATTGTTCCTATCAATTTTTCTGAAATTTTCCTAAAGAAGAGGCAATGAATATTCTAGCCATTCATCTCCCAGATCAAGAAACAGAAAACACTCTTCAATGAAAATTTACTAAAAATGTCGACTACTCTGTAAATAGTGGCTACTGGATGATCATCCAATCAGGAGCAGAGGAGAATCAAGAAAACTTTGAAGTGAAAAACTTTTGGAAATTAATCTGGATAGCAAACTATCATCCGAAAATGAAAATGTTTATTTGGAAGATAATGAACAACACCATCCCAACTACGTCAAACCTCAAAAAAAGAAAAATTTAGATTGACGGAACTTGCAAGTTTTGTGGGTCTGCCTTAGAATCGATGGAGCATCTCTTTAGAGATTGTAAAATCTCCTAAAAAGTTTTTTACCGCCCAATTAAGGACCTTGTATTCCTATCTCAGATTGGATAAAGAATTTCTTGAATCTTTTGAGGAAAAAGATAACAACCATGATGAGGAAACTCCAAATTCCAATGTGGAGAATCTCATCTTCAAACTATGGACTCTTTGGATTCACAGAAACGGGATTGTCTTTAGAGATATCAAGAGAAATCCTATCAGGATTATGAAAATATACGAAGATAGGAAGGCAATAAATACAATAGCAAAAACTTTCTCAGATCAGGAAGAAGCCAGACACAAAAACATAAAAACCAAGAAGATAGATTTCACCACTTCGTGGAGTATACGAAAAATCAAGTAGAAACATCTATCTTGCATCTAGGTTGACGGGACATGGAAAGGTACAACAAATAAAGATAGTTGGAGCGCATCCACATCATGAGTTAATGAAACAAACAACTCCATCCAAAATTCACAAAGGATCTTTGCTATTAACTATACCCAAGCAGATATATTAACTATATCCAGAATTTAGGATATTGTATATTGATATGATATAGTGTATGTTAAAATGATATGGTGTACGTTAAAATGATATAGTGTATGTTAAAATGATATAGTGTACTTATGTATTATTATATCTATTTTTGATATAGTGTATCTATTTTTGATATAGTGTATGTTTCTGTAATGCGTTTAAGTAAATATTTTCTTATAGGATATATAGTGTACCTAGTTATGGTATAGTGTTCCTATAGGATATAGTGTACCTAGTTATGATATAGTGTATCTCTGTATGATACAGTGTACGTAATTATGATATAGTGTACCTATGTATCATATAGTGTATCTATTTTTGATATAGTGTATCTATTTTTGATACAGTGTATAAGTGAGTACTTCTTAACCGGTCACGTGCCTGGGCCTGGTCCACACTATTTTTAGTGTGAACCGGGTCCATGCAAGACGGATTGCCAAGCAGAAGCATATGCCATTCTCAATGCAATAAAAGATAATTGCAGAGCAACAACAACCATTTCTATAAAATCAGATAGCAACGAGGTGGTGTCAAGCCTTCATCAAGTGGAGTTTAGCAGCAAGGAAATCAAGAATATTTTGATGTGCTTTAGAGCATCACCACTCATGGACAAATTGGCATGAAATTGGGTCATCCATGAAGTTAAAAAAAAAAAAAAGACATTGCCTTCCACCCATGAATTTTGCATACTTTAAATTGAGTCATAGAATGACTCAATTCATGTTTGGGCATCATATGACCTAAAACATGAATCAAGTCATGTAAAAGGAGGAGGAAATGGTCCACATAAAAAGTGAGAAAATTTGGGCGTCCAAACTCAAAGCAGTGAGTTTTGAAATTCAAAAAAATGGAGAGTCAATCAGGGAATCATGAGTGAAATGCATTTGTTAATTTGAGTCATAAAGTATAACCAACTTTTGTAAAATTGTAGAGAAGGATGATATGTTTTTTTGGGACATGAGTGGGCTTGCTCATATTAACTTGCTATTGTAAAATTTTGATGTGCTTTATTAACTTGTTATTGTTTAAGACATTAAATCTTTAGGACCTTATCTAAAACCATACTACATAGCCGATCACAATAAGTTCAAATCAATTTTTTTGAATCAAATTCAGCTTTAATATCTCTGAATTTTTTCCTTGGATAATGCAAAAGTGGGTTTTAATTCCCAAAATGTGTCCAAAAAAATTAAAATTCCCTGCGTACCGTCCACGTAGGACGGCACGCGAAATTTTTTTTTTTTTAGTAAAACCGCTACTCGGAGTAGCGGTTTGCAAGTGTCCAGAATTTTTTTTTTTTTTTTT
Source organism: Beta vulgaris subsp. vulgaris (assembly GCF_026745355.1). Lineage (NCBI taxonomy): Eukaryota > Viridiplantae > Streptophyta > Magnoliopsida > Caryophyllales > Amaranthaceae > Beta > Beta vulgaris. The sequence goes on along the minus strand of NC_079205.1, from coordinate 20,742,409 downwards.
GTAAACCGCTACTCCGAGTAGCGGTTTACTATGCAAACTGATATCTGCTTACCATATTTTGCGCAGGTAAACCGCTACTCAGAGTAGCGGTTTATATTTATACACCGCTACTCAGAGTAGCGGTTTATATTTGTAAACCGCTATTCAGAGTAGCGGTTTATATTTATAAACCGCTACTCAGAGTAGCGGTTTATTTTAAAATTAAACCGCTACTTTGAGTAGCGGTTTCCGTGGGTTAAAACAAAAAAAAAATAATTTTCTCGCGTGCCGTCCTACGTGGACGGTACGCAGGGAATTTTAATTTTTTTGGGCATATTTTGGGAATTAAAACCCACTTCTGCATTATTCAAGGAAAAAATTCTAATATCTCTAGTTAAATAATTAAAAAAAGTAGAGCATAATATTTTGATGGTAATGTGATTTATACATAAAGAATTGTGATCTATAAGAATGTGTTTATACCCCCCCCCCCCCACAAATTTATTCAAGTACACAATTTGTAATAGTTTCAACCTAAAATTCGTAATCCAAATTTTAATTTTGTATAGTTCCAGTTCAATATCTGTTTCTTAGGTATAGAAAAAGTATTACTTTCAAATATGAAAATTCATTTTAAATTCATAAAGGTCTGTCCCATTTAATCAGCTCAAGCAAGACTAGTCCTCATGAATTTTCAGTAAAGGAAATCCCAACCCATAAAGAAACTTATAAAAACTGACAGGGTTAATGTCTTGATGAGAGTCAAACTCCTGATCATGAGATGGGGAGGTGTGAGCATCATTCTTTTTTTTTTTGAGGGGAAGTGTGAGCATCATTCTTAATGTAAAGGTCTATCCCTTATAATTTTCTTTTTGCATAAACAATTTAATAGAAATCTTATATTTCCTCCTTTTTTTTCCATCATTTTGGTTTTTTAACACTATTCACTATTTACAAATTTTACTGTAAACCCCATATCATTTTTATATTAAAAAAATAATCATATAAAATCTTATTAGATTCATCTCGATCTCATTAGGAATATAATTGCTCAAAGTTGTGCATTGACAAAATATAACTGCTCAAAATTTTGCATTGACAAATATCATAAAAAATTTGATTTTTTTCATAGGCAACCCCTATGTTTCTTAATTTTCAACTCGTACCTTTGCGGTTTCCAAAATTGTGGTTTTGAAAAATCATCAAACGTGACCCTACCGTCATTTTTCCGTTAAATGTAACCTTAAAAAAATTTAATTAACCCTTACTTTTAACCCTACATAACCCTAACCCTTGACCCAAAATTAGATTAGAGTTTAATTAGAAAAAATTAACAAAAATAATTCAATCTATCACCATTCTACTCAAAATAATCCAAACTATGAGTTATTTCTGAATAATCCAAACTATTAAACGTACTTTATCAAAATAGTCCAAAATTTTAATTATCCTACATATAATAGATCCAAAAGGAATCATTAAAGGCAAGAAAAATAAAAATTTGGATTATTTTGAGAAGGAATATTTCTATCAATTTTTCCTTTAACAATAAGGACATTTTAGGGATTTTTACCAAACCTCAAGGTACCTTGATGAATATTAAAAAACCGCAAAGATACCTGATGAAAAATCCAAAAAAAATTTGATATTAATAATCTTCGCTTTCACCCGTCTTCTTAAAATAATCACTGTTTTCATCCGTCTTCTCATAATGATCCCAACTTTTGAAATAACTTTCAAAATAAGCCAGACTATATTTTTTTCTTCTCAAAATAAACCAAACTATTTTTTTTCCTTGACTTTACTAGTTATTCTAGGACTATAATATATTGAAAATTAATAGTTTGAATTATTTTGAGAAAATACCCCTAAACTTAGAATTATTCTAAAATAATCCATTAGTAGAATTATTTTGAGAGGAATATTCATATTCCAAATATAATTGTTTAAAGTTGTACATTCATAAATATAAACAAATGATACTAAAAAGCTGGAGGAACATAATAATTAGAGATCCACTTTTAATCTAACGGTTGGATATTCCTCATACGGCCCTACTAATTTCTCGGCCCAGGATACGCCACAAACTACGCCATCAAAATCCGAAAAACACGGTGACCTCGCACCTCATCACCATTGCGATTGCGGCGCCGCAACCAACCCAACCACCAATATTCCACCCACACAACCATCACAAACACCAACTCAATGTTCGCATATGACATTTGTTATTCTTTCCAAAACAAAAAAGAAACAAAATGGTAAAGAAATCATGAATGCATTTTTCAGAATTAACAAACCCAAAACCCTGATGCTAACACACTCCCATTTAACATCAATTATAGATCTTTCACATCTCAAGTGTAGTAATAATATTTAATTAAACCCAGATTAGTAAAACACACCAAAATAGCAAAAAAATTTAGGGCAGCATTCATTGAATTTCAGCATAATAACTGAAAACAAAAAGAATATAAAAATTCAAGAGGCTGCCCCAACGATTAAAAATCAGTTCAATTATAGGCCGGGTGAAATAGAGTCTTCCTCTAATAATTTCAGAAGACCCATTGGATCGGCCATTGAATATAAGTAAATTAAATCAAAAGAAAAGAAAGACACAGAAGATATAAAAGAAACGAAGATTATATTTTTTGTCGAAACGCCTAGGTCTTACTCTGGTAAGATGCAGAGATGAAGAAAGAAAGGAAGTTTCGATGAATTTGATATATGCCGGCAACGGAACTCTGAACGCATTAGAGTGCACGTAGAGCTCTTTAAAGGCAATGAAGAAACCCTAAAAGTTAGAGAGCTCGTATTTATAGAGAGAGTAGGCAGGAGACGACCCTATCGCTCTATACCACTTTCTCCGTAAAATAATACTCCATCCGTCCCAAAATATAGTTCCTGTTTCTATTTTGAAAGTCAAATTTAACTTTGACCAAATATTCTGGTTAATGCATAGATTAAAACATACTCATATAAGGTCTTGTTAGATTTGTCTCTACATTCATAATATCAACTTTTTCAATTCTTTACTGATACGAAATAAAACATATCATAGGTCAAAGGTACATATTAGAGACTGTGCACAAAGAAATGTGAACTATATTTCATTTTGGACGGAGGGAGTAATTAATGACTACAGGTCTACAACAAATAAATATTTATACCTCACAAGTACAAAGTACAAAGAAAAGGAGGGAAGTTCGAACCTATGACCTAACGTTCACAGCACCTCAATCTTAACCACTAAGGCTCCGTTTGGTAGGGCGTAAAACGTTTTCCTGAAAACTGTTTTCCTCTATTTTTAGTTTTACATTGTTTGGTAGGCAAAAGAGTGTAAATCCATTTTTCCTTGGGGTAAAATTACTCCCTCAATGATGGAAAATCATTTTCCTTTCGAAATGAAGGGAAAATTGTTTTACTTATCTCTCTTATATACTTTTCTCACTACCTCCTTACTTTCCCTCTCATTTTCCTTTCATTTCATCATTTTCCTTACATGAAACCAAACAACGGAAAACTAATTTTGAAATTGTGTTTCCATTGTAAATTGTTTTCCATGAAAATCATTTTACACTGAAAATGTTTTATGCCCTACCAAACAAAGCCTAAGCCAAGACATCCTTGGTATATAATGCGGTTAGTTTGTTACAAAAGAAGTACTTCATCCGTAACAAAATTAGATGTTATACTTTGATTTTCACGTACAGTACTTTGACCACTAACAACTTTAATTGGGTATAAGTAAAAATTATAATAAGTTAATATTACAAAAGTATATATTGAGACGAATTCAACAAAAATATAATACTATAGTAACAATTGATTTTATCTAAAACTAAAAATGCATGTTCAAATGTAATAATGGTATATTTGGATAAGTGAATTTCATTTCAAATTATGGAATTGATCAATTTCATTGTTTGCATGAGTATGAATTTCAAATGCAAAATTTATCGCAAATTCAAGCTTTATTGAGAAAAGCCCATTATGTGATTTTTCTTGTCATTTGAAATTACTCAACTTACTCCTCAAAACATGTATCACACTCTCTCTCTCCCCCCTTTTAAAACCCCTGCACTATCACTCTTTCTATCTCCTCCACCTACTGATATTCACCGACAGTTTTCTTCAAACGTCACGAGTAGCTTCTTGAAAAAAGATAAATTGAAATTGTAGACCTAAATTTCTTAGTTTTTCCCAAACAACAGTATTTGAATTTCGATTCAAGGATTTGAATTCGTGGATTTTAAATCAAGCAATTGAAATGAAATTACCATTCCCAAACACAACTTAAGTGAATAGTGCAATTTTTAAAGTGTAACATCTACTTTGTTATGGAGGAAATAATATATTAAAAAGCGTTCCTATAAAGGAACGGTGTCATGTAGATCTCTCCCAAAAGGGTTCTTTACTCCATGTAAGATCATATCCCATGACTTCAATTTTATATACCAAATTCTTAACTACAAAATCAAGTGATATTTAGTATTATTATCTTAAAATATAATATTAATAAATAAATATTTTCCTTACCTTGGATATAACCCAAGCCTAATAACTAGTTTGGTCACTAGAAAGAGTGATATGATTTTAGCTTAGTTTTTGCATATTTTATTTTATTTTTTGAGGAAAGCCCAACAGGCAACTAATTTTCATTCATAATATAACCAAAAGACGACAAAGGAATAATCATCTCAGATTTTTTTTTTTTTAAGAAATAATGATCTTAGAGAAAAAAAAAAGGAAACATATTTTTTCTCCACCTTTTATGTTGTTAGTGTTACAAGTCCTTTATACGATGATACTGATGTGGATGCAAAGGCACTTGTTATCTATGAACCTATTAACTTGATCATGGACACTCTAGGGTTGAAATCAAGAGTAAGAATCAAGTCTTGACTTGTGTGGTGACATGGAGCATGGGAGAATGGTGTGGGATAGAGTGAAGAGGAGTCCTAATTTTGTTAGGATTACTTCGTACTTGCTACATAGAATCCTAGTTCTATTGTTGTAGTTGTTAGTTTAATTCTTATCTTAGTTTTATGTTTATCTTTAATCCAACTTGTACCCTATATAAGAGACGTTTATTGCATCAATTATACATAGCTTATTTTGAGTTATAACTTACTTGTGATTATTTGCTTAATCAAACCGTTAATAACTTTTCAGGATTGTCAAGTTCTTAATGTTAAACATCTTAAATTCAGGAGTGATTTTAAGAGTGTTTAAATTCTTTTATTCAAGTTTCTGGAGTGATCTTGAGTGAAGAAATATCCCTTTGGTTCGACTATTATACTTGTTTGTTTGAATTCTTGAAGTCTTTTGTTCAAGATTTATATTCATACTTGATTATTAGACTTATTAGTTTAGTAATCATATCAAGTGGTATCAGTTTTCCAGGGAGGAGAGGATAGAAAGGATTCTCTTTGATCAACCAAGATCCAAGGCCATCAACAAGATTCGAAATTTGCAATTGGTTCGAGTACTACAACGACTTCAAGACTCGATCTTTTGCTACCAAGACTCAATCTTGACGCCTCAAGATTGTTAAAACAATGGTTAAGAAGGGTTCCTATATCAAAGAACCAACCTTTCACGTCCAAGATCCATTCTTTAAGTTCAAGAAAGGAGTAATAACCATCAAAGAACCCTTAACCATGGAATCTGAGATGGATAAGCTTGCAAAGGCTATGAGTGCATTAGCACAATCACAAACTGAGTCACAAAGTCGACTCACTGAGAACACCAATACCATAAATAGTATTGGCAACAACATGAGTAGGTTAGAGGCACGCATGGATGCCCTTGCAACCATCATCACAAAGAAACTTGATCCTAATAGTGCAAGCTATATAGGTGTCAATTTAGAGGAATCATTGGATGAACGTGAAGAAAACTCATCAAAGAACACATACAAATGATGATCGTGGCTTGAAGCTAGATGACTACACTGGGATAGTAGTCCAGAAGATTTGTTGGAGTGGATCCGGCAACTAGAAAAGGTGTGTGACTATAGAGGCTTTGATGACAAGAAAAGATTCAAGGTTGCCTCCATTAGACTCACGAAATATGCTAGGATATGGCTCGAAAGTTTGAATGCACAAAGGGCTAAGAAAGGTAAAACAAAGCTGTGTAGTTGGGCAAAAATAAAAGGAAAGCTTAAAGAAAAGTTCTTGCCTAATGATTATGAACAAAAACAGTTCATAAGACTCACTACCATAAGCCAAAATACACTTAGTGTACATGAGTACACCATGGAGTTCGACAAATTAGGGCTTATATGTGACATAGAAGAGAAAGAACAATACAAGATTGCAAGATACATCAAAGGATTGAATCGACATTGTTGAGTCATGTAGTATTTTGATGATTATAAACAAATGATGATTATCTAACTAACATGTGTGTTTGAGATGTGCATATTACATTAACATGAAACAAGTCATCAAAGGTTGAATATATCACATCATGAAGGTCTTCCCATAAGTGAAGTTCCTAAAAGAGTTCCTATAAGGAACACAAATAGAGCGGTTCCTAGGTACATCCTATGAGGAACATTGAATATGAAATTCTGGAGCAGTTTCTGAGTGGGAGCAGCAATATAACGTTTCAGAGTCGAAACAAGATGTTCCTGAGCAGAAACTATGAGTGCGAAGTTTCTTAAAGGAACTAGCACACTGAAGTTCCAAAGGTGGAGCTATCAACATGCGGTTCTTGAGTTGGAGCAGCATGGAGCATGAAGGCAGAAAATATGAGTTTATTTTCTAGGATTCATGTAAGTATGTGGAAACGTGAAAGAAAATGGAACAAGGTCTAAAGGAACTCGTAAGGTCAAAGGAACTCGTGGAACTTAGAGTCAAAAGTATTTAAGAGTCAATAAATCTGATGCATATTATTATCTTAATCTATAAGAATTTATTAAGAGTTTATTTCTTAATAAATCTCTACGTGGTTAAATATTTATAAATAATATGTGTTAGTTGTTTTAGGATAAGTTTTAGTTTTAAAATAAAAGATAAGTTTTAGTTTTAAAATAAAAGATAAGTTTTCAATAAAATCGGTATCTTTAGGAATCTGATTTTATTTAATTTAATTTTATCTTTTCGGTTAATGGAAAATAAAAAGGCTAGATTCATAATACGTATAATGAGTATTGTTAAAGAAATTATCTGTTTGTTCCTCTCTAAGGAACAGACGTGCTGGTCTATCAATCTAAGTTAAAGGAACAAAGTAGCAGTTAAAGGAACTAGGCGTGTAAAATATTGTGCAACGCTTAAAAGGATTTTGTTGAGTTTTTATAGGCTATATTTTAGGAAAATGATTTTATATAATACAAATTTGATATTAAAGAAAAGATCTTTTATGTAAAAGATTTTATCTTTATTCCAAAATAAAATCATTTTCGAATTTACAAGAAAATCCTTTAAATACATTATTTGATAAAAAGATTAAATTTTGATGTTATTAATTAAAATAGTTTTTAATTAAAAAATCAAATTTAAATTACGGTTGCATAAGTAAAGGCTAGATTTTAGGAAGCAGGTTCGTAATTCACTCCCACGTTTAACAGTGATCATGGAGATCATGGGATGTGTTAAGGAACGTGTTCCTTAAGGGAAGGAACATCATGGGATAATGGTTTAACCACTAACACATGATTCATCCCACGTTCATTGTAAAAGACTGCTATAAATATACAAGTTCAATTGAGTTTCAAATTGTCTGACTGGTGTCTTTCCATAGTGTTAGACTTATGTCATTCCATAAGTTTGGCTTAAGGAATAGCGTTATAAAAGAAAAATATTTTCTATTCCTTGTTTGAGTCAGTTCCTTTGAGTTTCAAGTTCCTACGAGTGCCTGTTCCTTTACAGTTATTAGTTTCTATATACTAGAGTTAAACCAAATTATCAAGCGTCTGTATTTGAGTTTGGGGTTAAAGGGTTTGAGTGAACTCTTGTAATGGGAACTTGGTAAAGGGTTTGAGTGAATTTTGTATCAAGTTCGAGTTAGGAACTTGAGTAAGTTCGAGTTAGGAACTTGAGTAAGTTCTTATGTGTATGCGTGACTTAGGGTGAAGTCTATCTAGGGGTGAAGGGTTTGAGTAAACCTTTGGTAAAGAGTTGTGGGAACTCTTGAAAGACTTAGAGTTAAGTCTAGAGTATAGAGTGGAGATTGTGAGAGAGTTGGAGTTCAGTGGAACGTGAGTATGTAATAGGTTGAATCATAGGAGATTTCCTATTATAGTGAAGAGTTTAAATCCTGAGTAGGTCGTGGTTTTTCTTCTTGTATTGAGACAAGAAGTTTCCACGTAAAAATCTCTCTTGCACTTTCAGTTCCTTATTGCTTATGTTTTAAATTCCGCATTATTTGGGCAATAAGTTCCACACTACAATTCACCCCCCCTCTTGTAGTGTTCCTAGTGAAATAACAATTGGTATCAGAGCCGGAACTCATTGATAAGCAGGAAACCCTGCTGAGTTAAGTTCCTGCAAGAAGAAAGAACACGTACGAGAAAGGAACTCCACCCGATGTCATTCAAAGGAACAAGTGAAGGCAGACTTTTTATACACAATTAAAAGTCACTCGAGGATTATGAACAACCCCTTTGATGTAAGTATCTCTTCCTTGAGATATTCTTTATACGCATATATTACATTGGAACTTGTTCCTTAAGTATTTTTAGTAAGATTGTTTTTTTGGCTTTGATGTTTTTATAGAAATTTAGGATAGCTTTAACATTGTTTTCTAAAGACAAAATTCAGATTTCCAATTTTTTTAAAAAATATCAAAGAATCATATACTAGAAATAGTTGAAGGAACAAGTTATATGGAACAATGCATATTTGTGTCTCTGGAACTTGGTTTCTCATCTTAAGGAAAATCCATTATTTTTGGCATGTTATATCACACTCATATTATTATTCATTTGCCAAATGATAGTTTTATTATGCATCATGAATATTTGAAATATTTCTTATGTCGGTACATGATGTTCCTTGTTAGTAGTGGTAGATATGTGCGTACATCATGAATATGGATATTTTATGTTCTCCCTACTAACAAGAAAGGACCCAACATATATTTGGGTACCAAAAACCAAGAACTTGCTTATTTTGCAGGTAATGTGAAAGGAACTGACATCTCTTGATGTAGAGGTTAGTTGTTTCTAGAAAGTAGTTCTAGACATGAGTTCCTATGACTACAAAAGCTAGAAAAAGTATGTAAAAGGTGAAATATATTTCTTAGGAAATTGGGTAATAATCTTTACATACTATATATCTTGGTCATTATTATTATCAAATTTGATTTTTGATATCTCTTATAAATACATGATTGAAGAAGGTTATGAAAGAGAAGTTGTTTTTGATCGTTACATATATATGAATTATTTCAATCTAACTTCTCTTCAAGTTTTTGTGCAAGTAAAATTATATCTTGTAGGTTTGTCTACGGATATAATTAATATTGGTAAAGGAACTTATAGATGTAATAAGAGAATGATTATCAGTTCCTCTGAAAGGAACAAACTTATTGGCACAACTAAATTGATTCAAACGAACTCTAATATAATCACATGAGTATAGTAATTAAGCATGAATCAACAGATCTATTAACTGATGTTCATTTTCAAATAATAATAGAAGCTTAATTAAGGCTATAATTTAGGAAGGTTTTAACGAAAAAGATTTTGACTAAGTTAAATCATTTTAAAGATTTTTTTGGTTATGGAAAGATTTTAATAAAAAAAATAAATTAAAATCTTTTATATTTAAAGAAAAACCTTCTTGGATATTATTAAAAAGAACTAACATTAATTTTTTATGCTTAACAATTTCCTAGAATTTAGGAAAGTGAGATATGGATATAACACGTTCAATTAACGTATACAAAGTGGCGCATGATGTGCTTGTTCCTCAAGGAAAGGAACAACGTGTAAATCCATGATCCTATGATCTAATCTCATGATTAATCTAAATAATTATATAGGATCTTCATTAATGAAGTTCTAAGTGTCTCTGACTAAGTGATTAAGTGAGTTAAGTAATTAAAGTCTCAGTGCCTTGCTTTATTCTCTTATAATAGCAAATTGTTCCTATTGCCTACTTATTCTATTTTCACCAAATTAAATGCATAAAATCAGCTTCTCAAATCAAGAAACATTGACTATTGATTTGAAGGAAGTGAGGTAAACTAATATTAGTGGAACTACTAAATGGTATAGAACATACCAACATTTAGCAAGTTTCTAATTCTTTTGAAATTAATCTTAGTTCACTTGAACAAAGCAGAAGTTCCTTTCATATGAGACTATATTTTTAAGGACTTTATTTCATTATATGCTTTAATTATATATCTCTTTTGACTAACCTACTAATATTAAAATGCACAAAGTATTTCTTTTTGGGTTCGCTTTACGGATTATATTTCTTAGTTTATGACAACCCAAATGAAGGAACAAACAATATTTAGTGAGGGGAACAACTCGTAAGATATAGCTCGACAAGAGTGTTCCAAGCATATGATGATAGACAAATCAACATTACTCTCTCTATATGCTTATGATGAAGGAACTGTAGCTTCATAAACCAATGGAAAATGGTTAGACTGTTTAATTATCAAATGTTGGTAAATTAAGTTCTTGTTTCATTGTATACATATTTATTGTCGAGTTAATGAAGCACTTTATGTTTACAGTTTTTAAAGTTCACTAACTCTGGTTGTCTTGCAATTAAATTGTGTCTTCAATAAAAGCTAGAAATGTCACACTTGAAGGGAATCAAGTAGGGAACACATACTTTGTGGATCTCAATTTGGTTCCTAACAACATGACATGACTAGTCATTATTGAGGATGATCTACTTATATCTATCAAAATAATAACATTCTAACTTCATCATGGTTGACAAATTTAGACCAAGGAACTTGATTATAGGTATATCTTATATCTAGTTCCTAAAGGTATACGTTTGTATATTGTGTCCATGAAGATAGTATGTGATCTTATCTTCTTTCAAAATTTGGTGTGCATCACAAATTCTTCGAACCTTTTCACATGAATTTGCGTGGCATTTTAAGTGTTTAGATTAGAATTTTGAAGGAGATTTTTCTTGTTTATAGTTATTTAAGGAACACTTGATTCTTTCCTTTAATCGCAAAGTAAGTATTCCACATAATGTGAAATCATTGCTAAGAAGATTAAAAGTATAAGTGTTCATAAATTATTATATTCAAGATCTAACCATGGAACAAGTTCCAAACAAGTTTGATGATGTATGCAGGAACAAGGAACAAGTAAGAAAAGCAATCGATATCACTTGCTAAATCATCAACAAAGGATGATTATAAGTTGATCAACAAGACATCCTATGAATCTTCAAAGGAGAAAACATGGTATTATGTTCTTAAGCATTTGATTTAAGTGTTTTGGAAATAGCAATAAGAATCATCTAAGAACTTTAAAAATAGAAGAATGAGGTTGTGTTAAAATGCACCTCTAATTGCTAAACACACAGAGTTTATAGCAAAACGATATATAATGTGTTATAAAGAGTTGACATATTTATTATGAGACTAACTTGTTTGTTCCCAGAAAACAGGTTAAAGATGATTTTTATAATTTTTATGTTGAACTCACAAGTTCCTGTGGAGCTAGAGTTCGTGATATGAAATATGTCACTCTAAAAAGTAATAGTAGCAGCTATATGAACGTATGGAGAAGAGCTTAAAAATGAAGATCAAGTTCAAGTTCACAAATAAAAGTTCAACTCAATGAATATGTGTAAGCAAAGTTCCTGCCTAATCAGTAGGAACAAACAATTCCAACAATCGAGTTTCTTGATTCTAACTGGAACATAAGAAGTATACATATGGCTCATTCACAGACATAGGAAAAGAAACTCTATACATGTTAGTTGTTGAGAGGAACAACTAAACAAAGGTATTGATTTTGAGGAAACTTTTATTTATAGAGCTAGGTCATGAAATAATTGAATATTCTTTTTGTTGCTTACATGAGATTTAGATTGTTCTAAATAGATTTTCAATGTGTTCCAAAAGAATTTTTTTTAAAAATCTATGAGGAACAACATCAAGATTCTTCTTGAAAAATGATTTCAAAATTAACAATAATATTTATTTTCAAGCGGAATTGACTTAGTAGTTGTACATCGTAACATGGATAATATGTTTGGTACATTAACTATTTTATGCAAGAGTTTTTGCTAAACTTATACGCAAATGAGTACACGAGCATTATAAGGGAACTCAACTACTCTCTTGGAGCATAATGATATTATGACAAAAACAAGTCAAGGAATTTTTGAAGAACGATGAGTATGAGTCAAGTTGGAATGGAAGTGTCCATCAGATGTGAAGACATCAAAATGATGGAACTAACAGTTCGGAATTCAAAAGTAAGTCATCAAAATCAGTCCAGTACTTGAGGTAATATTAATTCATGGTGAAATATGACTTAAGTTATGATGTTCATAATTTGTATAAGTCTTGCTTTAAAAATTATGTGAATATATATTCTTTATAATTTCACCTATTCATGGACTGTTTAGAGGAACAAGACTTAATAAAGTATGACTTGAGTATAAACATGTTCTTTTCCAAAAGTTTTGTCGAATTGGGTTCTTACACATACTAAAATTGAAGTGATTATATGCACACTAGAGTAAATATGTTACACTTAATTTTTGTGTCGTAAAGGCATATTCCCTTGCCTAAAAGTATTAGAGGTCTCATAATAGAACTGTGGATGTTGTCAAACATGAAATTCCTAAGTTGCCAAAGATACAATGAAAGAAACCTTGTTGGAACAAGACGGTAAATTCCCTTAATATATTTCATTTCATATAACTTTTAGAGGGAACAAACCTATTCTTAGCCAACTATCGACAGTTCACACCACATTTCTTCAAATACCCTTTGATTAATTAACTTATCATTCCATTCATATCCTGTCAACTTAAATATCCTAATTCCCATTGCTCTAAATTAAAATTCATGACTTTTTATGGTTCAATGATACATAAAGAGTGATAAATGGTAAATACATTTTGAGGGGGAAGTTAAGGAGGAAGTGAGAAGCAAGTATTTTATGTTTTATCAATTGATGCTCAGAAGGATATGTCATTAGAGGAAACTACTCACATAAGTTACTAATGATGAAGGAATGGTAATGAACTCAGGGGGAATAAGGAAGGAATCGATATATATGTTTTCATTCTTGTTGGTGGATTTCAAGTTTGTGTGAGTAAGCAATTACTTCTTTGTGGTGGGTAAATGTGACATTCTAGAAAAGTACAACATCTTGTAATGACACCCTTGTTAAAAAAAAATAATTTTTTTAAAAAAAAAAAAAAAAGTAAACAAGGGTGATCCAATCTTTATTATTTTCTAGAATTCAATATGTCATATTTATGGTTGTGAAAATGCTTACTCATGGATTTGATGATTTGAGAAGAGGAACATAAGCGAATGATTGAAAGAACTTGACTATAAAGATGAATTTGTTCAAGTTTTTTCACTCAATGAGTTCCTCATGGCTGCTTAGTTAAGTAAAATGAACTTGATAGATTATATCAAGGTGAATGTGTGTGAGGTTTGACAGAGATTTAAAAAGTGTGAGGTGAAGTGATTAACTATAATGATTGTTGAGAACCTCTTATTATAAGTCTAAACCATAGAGCACACAATATATCTCAAGTTCCTTCTACTCAAAATTTTCCACAAACTTCTTTCATATTTCTTTGAGCCGGATATTACAATGTCCTATCTCTTTATCCATTCTTGACTTTCAAAATTGATTTTTGCTTGACTTTTATTTTCTTACCTGTCAAGTTCCTTCAATGGTCTTTGAAGTTGGGTCTTTGGATTGTGAGTTGGAAATTTGTGTAGCACGTGCATCCTAAGTTTGAAAACTGAGATTCTTGAGGCTTTTGGGACTAACAAGTGTTTAACCGTGATGGTGGTAAGTGTAGCATATAAAATAATGTGTATATGATTTACCTAAAATAAATGTGTGTAAGATGATCCTTTTCGATAATGACAAAAGGGGGAAGAATATGTATGATGCTTATGGTCAAATATAGTTAAGTCTTATATCCTTCCATGATGATTGTTCTTTATATGATGTGTTTATTTATGTTGGTATCTCCTTCATTAACATGAATGACTTGTTCGTTATGGGGAATTAAAGTACATCGTTTATTGCTTAATTTGTGATAAGCAGCATTTGTTTGTCATCATCAAAAAGGGGGAAATTGTTGAGTCATGTACTATTTTGATGATTATAAACAAATGATGATTATCTAACTAACATGTGTGTTTGAGATGTGCATATTACATTAACATGAAACAAGTCATCAAAGGTTGAATATATCACATCATGAAGGTCTTCCCACAAGTGAAGTTCCTAAAAGAGTTCCTATAAGGAACACAAATAGAGCGGTTCCTAGGTACATCCTATGAGGAACATTGAATATGAAGTTCTGGAGCAGTTTCTGAGTGGGAGCAGCAATATAACGTTTCAGAGTCGAAACAAGATGTTCCTGAGCAGAAACTATGAGTGCGAAGTTTCTTAAAGGAACTAGCACACTGAAGTTCCAAAGATGGAGCTATCAACATGCGGTTCTTGAGTTGGAGCAGCATGGAGCATGAAGGCAGAAAATATGAGTTTATTTTCTAGGATTCATGTAAGTATGTGGAAACGTGAAAGAAAATGGAACAAGGTCTAAAGGAACTCGTAAGGTCAAAGGAACTCGTGGAACTTAGAGTCAAAAGTATTTAAGAGTCAATAAATCTGATGCATATTATTATCTTAATCTATAAGAATTTATTAAGAGTTTATTTCTTAATAAATCTCTACGTGGTTAAATATTTATAAATAATATGTGTTAGTTGTTTTAGGATAAGTTTTAGTTTTAAAATAAAAGATAAGTTTTAGTTTTAAAATAAAAGATAAGTTTTCAATAAAATCGGTATATTTAGGAATCTGATTTTATTTAATTTAATTTTATCTTTTCGGTTAATGGAAAATAAAAAGGCTAGATTCATAATACGTATAATGAGTATTGTTAAAGAAATTATCTGTTTGTTCCTCTAAGGAACAGACGTCCTGGTCTATCAATCTAAGTCAAAGGAACAAAGTAGCAGTTAAAGGAACTAGGCGTGTAAAATATTGTGCAACGCTTAAAAGGATTTTGTTGAGTTTTTTAGGCTATATTTTAGGAAAATGATTTTATATAATACAAATTTGATATTAAAGAAAAGATCTTTTATGTAAAAGATTTTATCTTTATTCCAAAATAAAATCATTTTCGAATTTACAAGAAAATCCTTTAAATATATTATTTGATAAAAAGATTGAATTTTGATGTTATTAATTAAAATAGTTTTTAATTAAAAAATCAAATTTAAATTACGGTTGCATAAGTAAAGGCTAGATTTTAGGAAGCAGGTTCGTAATTCACTCCCACGTTTAACAGTGATCATGGAGATCATGGAGATCATGGATTTGTTAAGGAACGTGTTCCTTAAGGGAAGGAACATCATGGGATAATGGTTTAACCACTAACACATGATTCATCCCACGTTCATTGTAAAAGACTGCTATAAATATACAAGTTCAATTGAGTTTCAAATTGTCTGACTGGTGCTTTCCATAGTGTTAGACTTATGTCATTCCATAAGTTTGGCTTAAGGAATAGCGTTATAAAAGAAAAATATTTTCTATTCCTTGTTTGAGTCAGTTCCTTTGAGTTTCAAGTTCCTACGAGTGCCGTGTTCCTTTACAGTTATTTAGTTTCTATATACTAGAGTTAAACCAAATTATCAAGCGTCTGTATTTGAGTTTGGGGTTAAAGGGTTTGAGTGAACTCTTGTAATGGGAACTTGGTAAAGGGTCTGAGTGAATTATTGTATCAAGTTCGAGTTAGGAACTTGAGTAAGTTCGAGTTAGGAACTTGAGTAAGTTCTTATTGTGTATGCGTGGACTTAGGGTGAAGTCTATCTAGGGGTGAAGGGTTTGAGTAAACCTTTGGTAAAGAGTTGTGGGAACTCTTGAAAGACTTAGAGTTAAGTCTAGAGTATAGAGTGGAGATTGTGAGAGAGTTGGAGTTCTAAGTGGAACGTGAGTATGTAATAGGTTGAATCATAGGAGATTTCCTATTATAGTGAAGAGTTTAAATCCTGAGTACGTCGTGGTTTTTCTTCTTGTATTGAGACAAGAAGTTTCCACGTAAAAATTTCTCTTGCACTTTCAGTTCCTTATTGCTTATGTTTTAAATTCCGCATTATTTGGGCAATAAGTTCCACACTACAATTCACCCCCCCTCTTGTAGTGTTCCTAGTGAAATAACAGACATATAGCCAAGAAGATAGAAGTATCAACTTATCACTCCTTTGAGGATGTGACAAAATTGGCTAGGAAATTTGAAGAGCATGAAAAGGACGAGAGGCCTAAGAGCACTTACACACCTAAGTATGATCCTAATGCTAAAGGCAAGGTTGCAGTGCCTTATTCAAAGTGGTCTGAAGGACCTAAGAACCTCACCCCACCTAAAGAAGACACTAGAGTGGAGAAACCTAAGGTGGTTTACCTAAGGAAAAGTTTGGAGAGATGATAAAGTGTTTCAAATGTCAAGGAAGGGGACACATAACAAGCAATTGTCCTACCAAAAGAGCCCTCAGCATGAAGCAATACTTGGCTTTACAAGAAGAGGAGGTTGTCTATGACTTCATACCTGAAGAAGAGCAACACATAGGGGAAGAAGAAGAAGAGGATGCTTTTGCTGAGGATGATACAACGCTAATAGGGGTTATTAGACGCACCTTACATGTCGATCATACACCTAGCATGGAGAAAAAGGAGAATCTGTTCCACACTAGATGCAAGGTAGGAGATTATATATGTAATGTGATCATAGATAGTGGTTCTTGCACTAATGCGATTGCATTTGAAGTTGTGTCGAAATTCAATCTAACTATAAGGGCACACCCTAAGCCTTACAAGTTGAGTTGGCTTGATGATATCACTGGCATGAGAGTGAAGAAGCAAGCCCTAATTGCATTCTCTATAGGGGGTTATAAGGATGAACTATGGGGTGATGTTCTACCTATGAGTGCGTGCCATGTTTTGGTAGACCACGACAGTTTGATAGAAAGGTCATCCATGAGGGAGCTTCTAATGTGTACTCAATGTTGGTTGGCTCTAAGAGGGTTCGATTGCAGCCCCTAGCTCCTCATTCATAGGCGCCAAAAAACCACCTAAGACACCAAGTTACTTTCTAAATTCAAGGGAGTTCGAGCAAGAAGTGTAGGAAGAAGGTTGTGTTTATGCCTTGGTTGTTAGACATGCTACCACAAGTATCAAGACTCCTAGCAATGACAAGCTTGAATCATTGATGAAAGAGTTTGCGGATGTCTTTCCAGAGGAGTTACCACAAGGACTCCCACCCTTGAGAGGCATAAAACATGCTATTGATCTTGTACCTGGCGTCCCTTTGCCTAACAAGCCTACTTATAGATGCGATCCAGTGGCTTCTAGGGAGTTGCAACACCAACTTGAAGACCTCATTAAGAAGGGTTATGTGAGAGAAAGCATGAGTCCATGTGCTGTGCCAGCTTTACTAGTCCCTAAAAAGGATGGTACATGGAGGATGTGCATAGATAGTAGGGCAGTTAACAACATTATAGTCAAGTATAGGTTTCCTATGCCTAGATTGGAGGATATGTTGGATGATATGTTGGATGAGTTACATGGTGCATCAATCTTTTCTAAGATTGATCTTCGAAGTGGCTATCACCAAATGAGAATAAGAGACGCCCCACCACAGGTGTAGGCACCCACCATGGACGCCTGAATCTGTGGTGGACCGTCTACTATAGACGTCTCATCCTATTTTTATTTTTAAAAAAAAAACAATTTTAGGGTTGCCCGCAATAATGCTAGGCTCGCTAGAGAAAATAATGTGTCGCCGGAAGGGTTACGCTCGCTGGAAAATGTCAAGCTCTCTTCAATGGAGGAAAGTGATGAGAGGAAGAGTAAGAGTTTGAGAGTCTAGGAGATGAAAGATGATGAAAGGGTTAGAGGGAATGTAAAAAGGGAATGGCAAAGGGTATAGGAATGGGGGTATGTATTTTGGTGTACACATAGAGGTAGGGCCATGTATGTATTCTGGTGTATTTAGGATGTTAGTAGGAAAATTTAGAACAACATTTAGCAAATCAGAATTTAAAATACCAGAAGAAGGTAGGGACAGTATTCCACCAGCTCTTAAAATGCAACTTTTAACAATTTTACCATATGTCGGTCAACTTGAATAAATTGGTCAATTTTGAGGTTCCGTCTTCTACAGTTTTACCTTTTACCAGGGATTGAGTTCAAGAACCTTACTGTGCTGAAAACCAGAAAGAATCAAATCGAAAATTATTACTGTTGTGAGTTAAACTTTCCGTCATGCATGCATGTCGATGTCGATGGTTGACTAGTTCTTGCTAAGTTCTGATCGTCTTGAAGAAGCACCAAATTTAGAAAATGTAGGTGGAAGACATAGTTTCATTCAAATCCTCATTCATGAAACCGATCCGGATCTGGAGTGCCTAGAACGCACATGTCTGTTGACACAACAGAAGGATTAATAAGATGAATTCAGCAAGATGATCAAGAACTACATGCAGCAAAAGAAATACACAATTTTTTTTTGTTTTTACCAACATCTCATCAATAACAATCTTAAGATTAGTTATGTAATGCAAATGAAAGATGAAATGGTTAAAGTGTAACTTACATTGTGCCCTTGACCGCACCATTATCCTGGCCCCAGTGACCCAAACTCAGTAAGTGGCCAAATCTGTCGTGATTAAGAATTTACAGAAACAAAAGTATCAATGGATTTCTTATTTCTAATTGAATTGAACTGATTTAATTTCAGGGGTATTAATCTTCAATAATCAGAATTCTTAAAATCTGCAGATTTTGGCTCAGGTTTTTTTAATTATTATGATTTGGAACCATGAAAAAAGAAACCATGACCGTGTTTGATCTACCCATTGCATGAACACAGAGGACAGCAACGAACGTTTTCAGTAACCAGCACAAGAAAAATCAAAGTAATAACAGCACAAGTATTCTTAACATAAAAAAGACTATACCACATGCCCCGATCACATGACTTACCTTCTCATGTCAAACAACATTATTAGAAGTATTATTGGACAGAAATTGTGGCAACCAAGCTGAACAAAAAATCCCTCTCTTCATTTCTTTCCAAGGTAAAATACCAATAATTACTGTTCCAAGTTTACACAGCTGACTTCTTTTAAATAAGCATGATACTATCCACAGAGCACCACATTTCATTCTTTTACCCCAAGGATTTAAAGAACGAACGCAGTAGTATATACCTTGTTTGATACACACATACGCACAAAAAGTCACACATATATAATCTGTGCAGTAGAAATTTAATAGCTAAAAAGAGTAGCCATAACAGCAAAATGTACCAGCTAATGACCAGATCTTCCATAAATAGATAGAAGTATCCAACCAATCAACCAACTAAGCAATCAACTCAATAAGGCATGTGATAATTTAACCAAAATGCTATAATAGCACCGTGAATCATCATGGAATGGAAGTAAAAAAGAGACATGCATAAACATACCCGACAATATGCTTTGCCTTGGATAAGACCGTAAGAAACTGGTCCGAAATTCCGGGAATCAGTTGATGCATAAATGTTGTCTCCCTGAATCCAAACATGCCCCTTTGGCACCTATTGAATTTAAAAGATAGCAAGAACAGAAAAAGAAAACAGGAGGTTTTAGGTCCTCGAAAAAGTGAGGTTATTTTAGAATGGTAAAATGTTTTTTTTTTTGCTATTTGTAACTAGGACAATTGTCGCATATGATTGGAATAAAGGCCCAAAACACAGGGCAGAAGACTGATAACAGTTCACAAGTTCATCTCATCTAGTGAAACGTCTGCTCACCGTGCAATATGCAATTAGTGGTCAATCCAAGTACCCAACAACAACAATTACAAATTTACAGCAACCAACTACTATCACCACATAATGAGGTCCCACATAGTGGAACCAAAGGAGAGAGATATACACTGCTTTGTCAGCTTAAAACTAGAGGCGCTATCTCCCGAAATCATAGTTAGCCAAGCTGGAAGTCCTTCAACTCCACAAACAAATTCATCTTTTTAAAAATCAGGTTTATCTGGAATCAAATGCTCAAATTTATCCAATCATCACTTGAGTGCACAAGGAGTTTAACGTAGGTAACTATCCATAAAGGCTATGCCTGCCCCTAAATGGCACACTTCTTATAAAACTAGAGAGAACAAAATAGTAAATTCAGAAGAAAGAAAAGAAAAAGACAAAGAAAGCAAGACCGCGAACTCAAGGGGCAAACTTACAAGAATATCAAAATGTGTATTATAAGTAGATGTGGTTATTGGACAGGGTAGCCCAATGGTTAAAGGGTTAGGGTCAATTTTACAGGGTTTTACTGGACAGAGTCATTATTGGATAGGGTCATTATGGGGTCAACAAAGAAACCCAATAATTTTAAAAAATAAAATAAGTTTTGTAAAAATAATTACATATTCGGATTCGCATTCATTTATACTTACTTTTGGCTCTTTTTGTTCCTTGTTTTTCTTGCTCGTTTACCGACCCGCCCATTATCGGCCCGCTATAAGCCCTCTACCCATTTGGCCCGGCCCGCTACCGACCCTTTATGAGGCAACCCTCTTATGACCCGACCCGCACTGACCCTGACCCGACCCGCCCAATAACCAGGTCTAATTACAAATGGTGCACATAGCTGATAGCCTGATATGGAATGCTAGAAAGAGTGAGAAAACCTTCTTCCCACCAAAGACGACATTGTGAGAGTTCAGTTCCTCACCTCACATATATCTCCCTCTCACCTCTTTCCTCCGTACTCATTGTAATTCAATCTCTCCTACGAAGTTCAACCATCCACCACACTGTATAAATCTCACGGACCCCCCCCCCTCCCCCGTTTCTTCATACAATTAACTTCTTCTTTGCTTGCACTAAGAACATGCACCGTTGTACTTGCCAATCTAAGGATGATTTTCCAGTCATGTAGGCATGTAACCCCTTTCCATGCATCTACCTTATAATTCCAAGTCAAATAGTTTCCTCATGTGCTTGGAACAAAATGAAAGAAAAGTTTTAAGAGTAATGCGTTGAATTAGCATTTCCATCATTTGGCCAAGTGAGTAGAAATTGAGAATGACATGTTTGGTTCAAAGGATGGAGGGGTGATATAGGATTTTCTCAAGCGGTGATTTAAGTAAAATTAGAAAACTACAATATAATTAGGTTGGCTTAGGAGTAAGTAAATAAGCTCTATAAATATAGGGGATCGGTGGTAGGAAAAGGTATGAAGAAAATATTCCAGGATTCAATAGTTTAGTTTTGGGAGAGAAACAAGCCTATCGAATGCTTGTTACTATCTTAATCTTAGGCTCCGTTTGATAGGGCGTAAAACATTTTCAATGAAAATTGTTTTCCTCGATTTTCAATTTTACATTGTTTGGTTTGCAAAAGAGTGTAAAACCATTTTTCCTAGGAGTAAAATTGTCCTCCCAATGATGAAAAACCATTTTCCTTTCAAAATGAAGGGAAAATTGTTTTCCTTCCTTTTCCTTATCTCTCTTGTACACTCCTCTCACTATCTCCTTACTTTCCCTTTCATTTCATCATTTTCTTACATGCAACCAAACAACGGAAAACTAATAATGTTTTACACCTAACCACACGAAGCCTTAGTGTCGATTTCAAGATTCTTAATCAAATATCAGTTTTAGTCATTAACTTGTTACTCTTCTACCTTAACCTGCTTTGAGTTATCAGTTCATTACAGTAGGGTGGCTTCAGAAACAGTTGGTTTGACTCCAAAAACGCAAAAACCAGTTGTAATGATAGTGACTAAGGGGATGCAGTTCACTGAACATCAACACAAAAGCAAGTAGCAGCATCAGAAAAAAGTTGCAGTTCCATGTCAAACAATGCACACTGCAATCAAGTGTATCTCCACAATGATGTCACAATGGAAGAAGACTAACGTCATAACAAAGCTGAAAGATAAGCAAGTAAAACGAAAAGGACAAGATATCAGAGGGTCACACTTTATTATTTGAGCATAGCTTTACTACTAGTTCGCCAAAGTTTGAAGAGGCTGTGAAAATAGTTGACAGTAGACACAACAGATGAATCAGTTATTTGAGTAGTCACCTCCTGAGGTGGAAATGGCCATTAAGGGAAAGCATCCAAATAAATCACCGGAACCTGATAATTTCCCGACGCTTTTGAGGGGTCTTAGGCCTCAAGGTTTGGACCAGACGTGTGGTTCTCAATATGGAGATTAGAATCCTGATTGTGCAGAAAATTTCCGCTACTTCACTTTGTATAACATAACATACAAACTTTGCCTAGACGAGAAAGACAGCTTCAAGGTAATTCTTCTAATTTATTATCAGGGAGCAGAGCAGCACAGTACATTTATCTAATAGAGATTGACAGTAGCAATGTACTCACGGCCTTTGAGGCATTCTATCATCTGAAAGTAAAGACTCTAAGAATAAGGAGATGGTAGCACTTGAACTAAGGTGAATGGTGAGCAAATATGGAAGGTGTATTCGGTTCAAGGGACTAGACAAGCTGATCCCAAGTCACATACTTAGTTATTTATTTCTACCGTGTAGAGGGTCTCTTGCCAATGATAGAATAAGCAAACAACAAGTCTGGTAGAAAGGTAAGGATTGCCTCAAATATATGAAATGTGTCTCATCTAGTCATCTTCTCTATGTAGATTTCGGTGAGCTAATGATCAAGAAGTGCAATAATTCTTAGAGATTTAAAGGAGCATGAAGGTCTTTCAGGCAAGTAGATAAACTTTGAGTTATAAGTTTTCTTTAAGATATAAGATCTCGTGTCTTTCAAGACGGGAACAAGATCAAGGGTATGAGAGACAAAGGTGCCACAACATGCAAAACAACCTACATTGTAAGATCAGCTACGGAAGTAGGTAGTGTTTGCCTCAAAGGTCGAAAAGAATGTATTAGTTAAAGTGGTGACATATCAATCCCAGTCTTGTGTTGACGTGGCAAATCAGGAAATAGCATAGCTTGGTTTTCTGCATATGGCAAGTTGCTCCTCAATCTAGAATTAAAAGTAAAATAAGCATGTTACTAACTCCTGAGATACGAGAGAAAGTGAAATTCTCATCAAGACCAAAAAGTCAAATTTTTAGTTAGAAATGGAGTATCCAAGTCTCGTGCGTGTCAGGACAGTGACGACACACAATTTTTGAGGTAAATGAAGATGTCCAATTCACATAGATGGAGACATTTAATGTCGACAGAACCTTAACCCCAAAAGTAGAATTAGTGGGATTCGGAATCGTGGAAAAAGAGCAAGAAGTTCATACCCTTTACACAAGGTTGAAGTGGATTGGGTGACTGTGGTCGAGGCCAAGAGGAGGTGGTGGCGAAGCCTATGGTGGAGGGTTTGGAGCTTTAGATGGCGCTACAGGGAAATAGCTCAAAACTACCGTCTCCATCAGGAAATACGTAGTAAAATTAATATGTCTGAATGTTCTGAAAAAGTATTCACCTTTCTTAAGACAGTAATGGTTCATGACAGTCTTTACCGAAATACTCTACTAAGATTTAGTAATCAGGGTAAGTATTGAAAAGCCAAGTACTAGAAAGTGGATATTAGAAAAATTGTTAATAATGAGTGGTAGTATCAGGAACAGTGGAACATATATTTCCAAAAGGAGGAAGTGTTTAAGTTGCAATCTAGTTTACCAAGTCAATGTTCTTTTAATGCTAAGCAACATTTTTGCTTCCCTAAATATTTTAATATAAAATCTTTTTGCATTTTGCTTTTTTGCAATAGAAATTGTAATGGTGTTACTCACAAGCAAGATAAACGGACAACAACCAACTTATAGACTTGGTTCTGCATAATACGATATCAACCAATAATATTTGGATATTTAACGTAAAACCTCCCATAACTAAAGCCTTCAATTTAATAACCACCCGCAGCTAAAGAAAAATTAAAAAACCAGTCATAACTTTCTTCCATCTACCATGACAACCCTTTTAACATTTCCATCCAGAACCTTTTATTTCATTGTTAAATAATCAATATCTACTATTAAATATCATTAACAGTAATTTCTTATGTTTTAACCTAAATAACTCTAAAAATTTCTGGAAAACACCTCACACATTCTTTTTCATTCCTGCTAGTTTCCCCTCCCCAAACCACCACAACTTCCATCTCTCTTCTCTTGGCAGCACGTTATACCATACCCTACACGGCTACACCCACCACAACCTAATTGCCCAGCCCCATGACAGATTTTCAACCACAACCCAATTGTTGCAGCTGTTTCCGAACTAACAGATCAATGACAATAAATTTTAGGTTAGGAGATAAAATTTAGGAGAGGGTTTGGTGACGAAGAAAAGAAGGTAACTGGAGTTGTGGCTCGAAGAGAGAGAAAACAGAGGTGGGTTAAGATAGTGGAGGGAAGAGAAATAATATAAGATGGAAGAAGTGGTGGTGGATCAGTGAGGGAAAGAGAGAGATAATGGAGGTGGCTTGAAGTGGTGGCTCTGAGAAGCAAAGAGAGATAATGGTGGTGAATGGAGGAAGGATTAACTTGAGATGACGGTCAAACTAACAGGATTTTCTAACGGGTGGCTTTGAGTAGACAGAGTAGTAATTACGGGTGTTTTTTTTCTTTTTGCTTTTTAGTTGTGGGTGGTTATTAGATTAGAGGCCTTAGTTATGGATGGTTGTGGGTCAAAAATCAATAATATTTTGCCAAACCTTTCTTCTCAAATACTTCCTCCATTTTCTAGTACTCAGAGCGTAGAAATATGCACAAAAAGCAAGGAGAGAAGAGAGACCAAAAGAACCCCTAGGTGCTAGGAGAGAGAAAGCGAAGTCTATTGCAAGAAATGTCAACCTTGCAGGTAATAGATGTTAAATTTGAACCTCCATCCTTGTGTACATATAACTAATCTTTGATTCAATGTAATAAGTCAACCAAAACCATTTTTCTTCACTATCTTCCTACATGAATCCAACTAGGCATCAATTGCTTCCCATCTGCAAATATAACTAAGTGCATCCTTCATATGCCTTATTGCTTCCTCTTTAGCAAAAGTGTGATGAAATGAGGTCTGAGCCTTAAGGGAAATTTAGCTGCTATTACAGGTGAAAGGCCACTTCCTTGATGTATTAGTTAACCCTCCATTATAGCTAGAGGTTATAATTTGTTGGACTTTTATAGCTCCAAAAGGAAGATAGCATAATTCTAGCCATAACTGAAAAAATCGAGAACAAGAACTTTGCAGATGCCATCTAATTTATTAATCGAAGAATTATGATATGCATCTACTTTCTCCATTTCCAATATAACTAAGCTATGCAAGATCCCTACTTATCTGCTCAAAGATGAAGCTCCACAAGGCATCCAGGTCATCTTCCTTTGTGTCTAGCTTATTTGGGAAAAAAGAACCAAAAATGAACCTCTTGTAAAAGCTCTTGGTCTAAATGTACTTATCCAAAATCTTCATCTATTTTTGGTTATTTGAGTTTTCCTAGTTTAATTAGTGATATACTGCAATAATAACAAGCTTCACATCAATCCTTCTGAAGTTCTGATTCCAAAATTTCTCGAGTTACTCTAAAAGTCTCACTCTCACAGCCCAGAACAAACATTTCTCGACTTACTCTATCAGTCCCACCACCCAAAATACTCGCCACCGTTGGTTCAACACTAGTGCATTGCTCGAAATTTCGCACCTAAGCCTAGTCCTTACAGCATATCCTCTATCAACATCCAAACACTTAAAAAGAGGGACACAAACTTTGCCAAAGATTCCTCATATATATGCATGAAACTTTTAATTCCTAGCAATGCCAGTTGGGTTAGTAATTAGTATGAAGCACACACTCCACAATCTGATCCCTCCTCGCATCATTGTCAATAATAAGAAAGTATGATACAAAGTACAACTCTTTCTAATGCTAAATTCACACACAAAGAGCATCAGCACCCAGAAACCGGCAAATTCGGAAAAAAAAAACAAACAACTTTATTCCCACAAATAATCCAAAATCACTACCCATGAAACCATCAATCAAACACCCACAAGAACAACAACACATTCAAATTCAATATAGAAATTACACAAAAAACTCACCACCAAAGTCTTCAAATTTCCAGTGTGAGCATTGAAGGAAACAACATCACCCTCCATGCCCAAAACACGTTTAGTCAAAATTCTTCTAGGATTTTGTGGAGATTTAACAAGAACAACATCACCCAACTCCAATTTCCCCAAATGATGTGACAGTCTATCTACAATCAACACATCTCCTCTCATGTTTAAGGTGGGTAACATGCTTGGACCATATACCTGTAAATTACAACTACAGAAATTTCAGAAGTAGTATTAAAATTGATTAGTGGAAGTATAGAGAAAGAAAGGAATGAGGAAGAGAGAGAAAAGTACGAGAGTTGGAGAGAAGAGATAGGTCTCTGTGACATGTAAAAGACAGAGAAATTCTGCGATGAGCATGGTGCGGTCTACAGCTTCCTTGGCTATGCTCCTCCATTGCCCCAGCTTTGACGCCCACATTCTCTCTTTCTCCGTTACTCTATGAGTCTATGTATCCTCGAGGAAGGAAGTGCTATGAGCTCGTGAAATGTCTAAATCCTTCCAGCCTCCACGGAGGGCACGAATAATGTTCGTAAATTTGTATACTAGTTGGACCACATGAATGAATTTATAACCGCTACTCGTGTATGCACGTGATGCGTGCGTCAACAATCTTAATTAGAAGTGTCAATTCAATTTAACGGTTCAGTTATAGTTATATCTAAACGATTCAGTTCATATTAGTTAACAAACTTTTCAGTTCAGTTTAATTCATTTTTTCCTTTCCTTTCAGTTCATTTCAGTTGCAGTTTAAATCAGTTTTATCCGGACAGTTAAACCAACCAACGGTTGAATCCATAGCGGTTAAAATATATTGCGGTTACTTTGAGTTTCGTTTCAGTTTATTTCAGTTATTGACGAAAATCACATAAGTTCGACAATAATTGCATCGGTTCGGGGAGACGTTAATCACATTCTTGCATTTGTTCGGGAAAATTTGAACTTCATGTCAGGTTTTGACCAAGTGTTTTCTAGGCCCGGGTAAAAATTAATGCAACAAATAAGTGTAGTCGGCACTTGCCTCGAAAAAATAGTTGTACTTCATAAAAACGTGTATGAAAGTGACATCGGTAAATGTGTATTATATTACTGATATATTCAATAATTTGGAATAAGAAAAATTTATATAAAACGATATTCAAACTTTTAGTTGTATGCAAATCATATCATGTTTGGTAAGAAAGGACGTCTCATATCAGTATAAGTTCTTATAAACTTTCTCAAAAGACGAGTTAGACATTTTTAAAAAGTTGATTACATTAATGTCTCACTTTAACTATAAGGCTTACTATAACTATACTAGTCATTGAGGCTATATGCATATGAAAACTGGAAAACATATAATCGACGTAAAATAAGTTAATATTATATCGATCAAGGTATCTATGTGTGGTAGTAAAGTAATTGAAAATAACTTTGCTCAATTTAAAGTAAGATTAAGTTGTATCCATTTTGATTTTAAAATATAATATTTGAGTGAACCAAATTGATAGTGGATTATAACGAATCTCGAACTACAACGAATAATTTTATAAACTAACTCTGCAGTCTTACTGAATGAATTAAACTAGCCACTAAAGAGATTAAACTTGTCACTAAATGGATTAAAGAATGTGAGAACCAAATGGATTGAACTAGTCACTAATTAGATTAAACTAGTCACTATATTAACAAAGATGGTTTGTTCTCTTCTTAATATTGGGATTGACCCGTTGTCTTATTTCAAATTAAAAGTATGCGGTCTCTTACAAGACCAACTGATTGAAGATAACATTATTATTGCTCCATGCCTCCGTTACGATATCGCAAATAATATTAAAGTGAAACAAGTTAGTATCAGGTTATTAGATATTGTATCAATGTGAAATGATAACCTAAATCAAGATAAGAACACTCTAATGTAGTTAATCATTTATAAGTTACAATTATTTTAAATTTCAAATATCTAATTTAACTAAAACAATGCAAGTTGATACTGGATTATATAATATATCAATGTAAGCTTACGAGGTAACTGAAAAAGGCAATGATCAATCAAAATGAACCTTGGTTAAGCTTTATGTGTTGCAAATACAAAACATATTACTAAAGCAAAACAAAGTTGATATATAAGTGAAGTTGTTATTAACTTATTCAATTAGACGTTATATATGCGAATACGTGTTACAAATTGAAACAATTTGTTATTGTATAAGACTAATGTATATACCAAGTAGTACTTGGTCGAGTGGTAAGGAGAGCACCCTTCCAACCTCAAGGTTTGGGGCACTAGTAGAATAAATGCTATTTGCTGCGGTGATATTGCTGCGGTTTTAGCCATACGCCGCAATATATCACGTAAAAAAAAAAGTAAAATATATGAAATAAAGATATTGCTACGGTTTTCGCTTAAAACCGCAGCAATATAGTGTAAGCAGAAAAAATGTTGAAAATAATTGACTATTTGACCAGCTATATTGCTGCGGTTTTTTAAAGAAACCGCAGCAATATATTAGAATATTAATATTTTAATATATTGCTGCGGCTTCTTTAAAAAACTACAGCAATATAAAAACCTAATGTTATATAATTGTATTCTCTCCCACTAAACCCTAAATGAAACCTTCAGCTCCTCATTTCACGCCCCTCTCTTTCTCATTTCACGCCCGCCCCTCTCTCCTCTTCATTTCACGCCCCTCTCCTCTCTCTCTCTCTCTCTCTCTCTCTCTTCTCACGCCCGCCCCTCTCTCCTCTCAATTTTTCGCCTCTCTTCTCCTCTCAATTCTTCGCCTCTCTTCTCCTCTTAATCATCACCAACGGTCGTGGTTTCTTTGGCAGCCGGTCGTGGTTTTTTTGTCAGCGTGGGTTTCTTCGTCGGCCAATTTTTCTTCATCAACGTGGTTTTCTTCGTCGGCCGATTTTTCTTCGTCGGCGGTTCAGATCGATGACAACTCCACCGTTCGTCGTTCTCCACCCTCGCAACGAGCAGATCTGACTGAAATGTGATTTTACTTCGTCGACGGTTCAGAGCAGAGCAGATTTGTTTTGTTTTCATTTTTGTTTTTCATTTCGCAATGTGGTTTTACTCTTTTGAGTTGGTTTAACTGAAATCGGTGGTGTAATTTGCATCAATTACATTGGAACTGCGTTACTTGTTAGTTCAGATCAGTGTTTCAGAGAATTCAATTTTTTTTTAACGAATTCGATCAGTGTTAGTTCAGATCGGTGGTGTAAACCGTGTAATCTGTTTTTTTTTCCTTTTTGATTTTTCGTTTCATTGTTTTCGTTTTTTTTTTTTTGTCTTTTTTTTTCGTTTTTTTAATCTGTTGGTAAATTTTGTTTTAGGATTTTTTTTTGTAAATTTTCATTAAATTTAATAAAAAGCAGTGTGATTTCTGGTAGTTTATGATTTAATTTTTTAGTATGATGTAATTATTTTGAATCATCTAAAGTTCAGTAAGCCTAACCAAAGGATAAGCCACCATACATATGTTATTTCATATTCAATTTGCTTTTTAATTTTTCAAATTTAATTGAGAAATGTGAAAAAAAAAAATTCTTTTACTTGTACCAGGACATATCGTTGCGGTTCGGTTTTGAGCAAAAACCGCAGCAATATGTTGCACATTTAAAAAAAAAAAAATATATATTGCTGCGGTTTTTGCTCAAAATCGCAGCAATATGTTCAAATATTGCTGCGGTTTAAAACCGCAGCAATATAATTATTACCTATTGCTGCCCTCTTAATTGCTGCGAGTCCAAAACCGCAGCAATATGCCACTTTTTTACCGCAGCAAATAGCATTTATTCTACTAGTGGGGTTCAATGATCCAATCCCCACTAGAGACACTTTGAGGGTAGGGATTCCCCTTACCCTTCCCCCTTACTCTGAAGTGCCAGGCCCATCAAGGCTCGAGCGGGGTCCGAGCCAATTCTTCTTACCAAAAAAAAAAAAAAGACTAATGTATATAGATATTGGATTAGATCTATATACTGATATAAGTCGATAAGTTAATTGGTGTATATCATTTACGTGGATCGTTTATGTTAAAGATACTTTGCATTATGAATTTATGATATACTTTATATTCTGTTTACATTTTTAAAAAAAATGGTAAAAGAATTCCTTTGGGCTGCTCTCGTACAGGATCCCCACCCAGAGGCCCATAACAAGCCAGACACTCCCTCCCCCTCCCCAACTACTAACTAACAAAATAACTTGCAGCAGAAGACTTTAACCAAAAATAATAATACTTCTTTATTAATAAAAGTAAATACTGTCTCAATACTCAAAATAAATGAAATGCGCTAATCTAGGTGCAGGTGCACTTCCTAGTATGCTACCATGTACATCCAAAATTCACCTTCAAATCTGCTTACCAAAAAGGTAAACAGGGCAAAGCTAAATAGAAAAAAGGAAAAACGCGTCAGTATAAAACTGAGTACTAAATGTACTAGATAAATAACACATTTGTTAGTTCGTAACAATTTTTCATTTTGAAAACTCTATCACCAATAATTCAAGAATAACTATTTAAAAATAAACTATTTTCAAACACTTAATAATAATTCAAGAATAACATTTTAAGAATAATCTCTTTCCAAACACTTGAATAGTAATTCAAGAATAACCTTTTAAGAACAAACTCTTTCCAAACAACTTGGATTAAGAATAATCCTGAAAATAATTCCTCTTCTTATCTCCCCTTCTATTTTGGTAAGTGTGCACAACCCCCAAGCTAGTTATCCCATCACGGAGCTATATCAAGGGGTAACTATAATTGCCAACAGGTGGACTTTGAATCTCTTAATATTAATCAAGCGGAAATAATAATAATAATATGATTGTAAGTCATGAATAAAACTCCTTTCCTCATAAACAACTTTTTGAACATTCAAAGTTTAGAAAAACCAATCAATCTTTCCTTGTAAAAATAATTTAATTTTCCAAAAAGGATAACAAAACTTCTATATAAAAATGATTGATAAAATCATTCCTTCTTTTCACTTACAATAGTGAATAATAAAATATTGTGACCATTTTAAACCAAATTTCTAAACCAATCCAACCAATAAATCAATAAACAACTTTATCACATAAAACCACATTTCAAAAGATCTAGCTACATTACATACCTTGATCTTGCACAAAAAGTATACTAGTATCTCCACTTAGTCTTAATCTTGAACGATCTCCTAACAAACCAATAATAAAAATCTAATAAGTAACTTATCATATGAACTTAATCATGAATGTAAACATGAATAACCTATCATGAGCATAATATTTTGAGTAAGAGACTTGGAAAATCTTTTTCTTTCCAAAGAAAATTAGAATTTGAATAAGAAATATAAAACTAGAATAGATAAGAAGAGAAAGAAGAACCTTGAAGTAAGAGAGTATGAATTCTCCAAAGTTTTTGTGTGGAAAAAGATGGCTAAAGGTGTAGGGTATTTATAGGAGTAGAATAGGTAGTACTTAACTTCCAAAATTAAATAGTTTGTAACCTTCACCATAACATAGGAAATTAAACCAAGATTTGTAACATACACCTTAATTAGGGAGTTATGAAAAAAAAACCTCCCCCCCCCCCCCAATTCAAGGTGGCTGACCATATGGCCTATTTTTTTTTTGAAATATTAAATGTTTTTTTTAATAAAAAAAAGAAGACTTATTTAATACAATTTTGACTAGGATAAAAGTTTGACAAATCCAAGTTGATGTCATATTTTCGCCAAAATAATTTAAAACCAGTGAAATTATAAAAATACCCCTTTGCTTAAAATATTTATTTTAGAAAATAAATATTTTATTTCTAAATAAATACTCGAAAATATGGAGTATTACATATACTCAGTATTCTC
Source organism: Beta vulgaris subsp. vulgaris (assembly GCF_026745355.1). Taxonomy (NCBI): domain Eukaryota; kingdom Viridiplantae; phylum Streptophyta; class Magnoliopsida; order Caryophyllales; family Amaranthaceae; genus Beta; species Beta vulgaris. The sequence goes on along the minus strand of NC_079205.1, from coordinate 20,710,281 downwards.
TATTGAATATAACAACAGTCTATATAATCTGATCGTTTCAAGTCAATGAACTCATTAAAGTTATATAATTGAAATGAAACAATCTGTTATTAGATAACATCAATTCATTAATGTAAGCCAAAAGTTTAATTAAATAATTCAAAACACCATTTAAACTAATCATCTCCATGTAACACTAATTTCATAGCAAAAGTATTTAATTTAATTCATGGTATGCAACAACTAAAAAATTGTTATTGAATAACAATAATAATAATAATAATAATAATAATAATAATAATAATGTAAGCTCATCAAGGTTCCCAGGATCCAAGTCCATGATGCCCACACCCTAGCTCGTTGGTGTGCATCCACCAGCAGTCCACTTCTCATAGGAGTTAATCGTTGTTTGTTATTTTTACTTCTTTTTTTTCGTACGTTTTTTCGATGTAAAAAAAAAACCCAATTCTCAATTTCAATTCGCAATGTCTCAAATCTTTTCATCTCTCATGTCTCAAATATTTTCATCTCTCTCTCACACAAAATCCACTATTTCTATAAGCGCGCAACAACGACAACGAAGCAGCGGTTTTTGGCGACGACGACGGATTTAATGGCAAGGAAACGTATTGAAGGCTTCCATCTTCTTTGGCGGCGACGGTGGGGCTAACGATTGCTGGAAGCGTTTGAAGGCTTCAATATTGAAGGAAGGTTATGTATATTCGGTGTTTTAGGCTTCGATTTTGTTTTTCAAAATAATGCTTTATATTATATGAACGTTTTTTTGTTTCTTTATTTATTTTACGCCCTAGATTTGAACGTTTTAGTTTTTTTCTTTAAATTTTATGTCTTAGATATGTAATGATTTAGGATTTTTTAGAGTTTCAATCATGTTTACATGCAGTATGCCTATCTATTTATTTAATTTTTTAAAGAATTTTCTAGAATTTTCAGTCAATATTTTATATTTTATGTCTTAGATCCGAATATTTTAGTTTTTTTTTTTAATTTATTTTATGGCTTAGATCTGAACATTTTAGGATTTATATGACATATATTATTATTGATTTATTTATTTTCTTAAAGAATTTTCTAAAATTTTCAGTTGATATTTTATATATATCTTAGATCTGAATGTTTTAGGATTTTTTAATATTTATTTTATGCCTTAGATCAAATGTTTTAGGGTTTTTATGCCATATGTTATTGTTACTTGATTTATATTTTTAAATAATTTCCTATGAATTTTTAGTTGATATTTTATATTTTATGTCTTAGATTTGAACTTTTTAGGATTTGTTTATTTATTTTATGCCCTAGATCAGAATGTTTTAGGGTTTTAAATTTTTTATGCCATATATTATTGTTGATTTATTTTTATTTTTCAGAATTTGATTCGAATTTGCAGTTGAAATTTTATTTTTTAATTTTTTATGCCATATATTATTGTTGATTTATTTTTATTTTTCAGAATTTGATTCGAATTTTCAGTTAATAATTTATAATTTAGGGTTTTTTTATTTATTAACTGAAAAATAAATTTATTTAATTTAAATTACATTATATCATCATAATTTATATGGGATGGGTCAGTTTTTGATTTTATTTATTTAAAATTTGATTAGAACTTCTTTAAAAATAAATAAAGCAATCAAAAACCCTAAATTAAATAAATATTTTATGCCATCTGACCCAGGTCCAACTGACCTTGGTCCACCTGATCCAGACCCATTTTTTTTCTTAATTTGTTACTCTCCATTATTTTTTTGCTGACCCATGCCCACTTGACCCTGGTCCATTTTTTCTACTTGAGTTGTATTTTTTGTTACATTTGTTTTTTGATTAATCTCATTCTTTTCCAGTATCATGGATCCTGATTCTCGTGGACCACCTGGTTTTTCCGAAGGTATTTACTCTCATCAGTTTTTTATTTAGTTTAAGTTTTATTATGTTTAGTTACACATTAATTTTTTTTGTTGTTGTTTGCAGATGAGGAGGTTGAGACCATTGGGTCCAACAAGACTGCAATATAGAGTTCTCCTATTGTTTCGAGCAAACCTAAATGTAAGAAGTTACAATCACCACCAGAAGGTAAGAGAAGAGCTCCAATATGGGCTCATTACACTTTCACAATGGTTGAAGGTAAAGATGGTAAGGTCATGCCTCAAGCAACATGTAAGTATTGCAAAATAGCTAAGTATTGTGCGGACCCTTCTTATGGCACCTCTAATGCTATTAGTCATATTGAAAAATGCCCTGCTTATGTTAAGCACAATGCTGAAAATCCTAATGTGTGTTCTGATTATGATCAAAAGAACTATTGTAGAATGTTTACTGAGGCCATTATGTGTCATTCATATTCGCTTAGAATAGTTGAGCATGAGAAGCTTAGGCAATTGCATTCTTATCTTAACCCGAATGTTAGACACATTACTAGAAATACAATATTAAAATATTGTGTTTTATATCATGATGATATGAAGTCTTTTTTGCAAACTTCTCTTTCTTTGGTTAATAGTAGGGTGTGTTCTACTTGTGGTTGCTGGACTTATGAAGTATCTTCTTGTGGTTATCTTACCTTGACTGTGCATTATGTTGATAATAATTGAAAATTAAAATCCCATATTCTGAATTTTAAGTACTTTCCCCCATATGACATGTGATAATGCTAGTTCTAATTCTATGGATGTCATGATAACTAGGTTGAAATCTGATTTGCATTCTCGTTCCGGTTTACCTTCAAATGGCAAGTATTTTCATGTTAGATGTAGTGCTCATGTTTTAAATTTGATTGTGCAAGCTGGCATGAATGTTGTTCATGATTGAGTGAAAGAGTTGCGTGGTGCTGTTAATTATGTTGATGGTTCTGATTCAAGGTTAACAAAATTTGAACAATGTGTTGTGGATTCTCATATTGCATTTTCGGGAAAGTTAAAGTTGGATGTTCCCACTATGTGGAACTCCACCTATTTAATGATTATGAGTGCTCTTCAAGCTAGAGAAGCTATTGATTTATTTGCAATTAGAGTGTCTTCTTTTGATTATGGACTAACTTTGGATGAATAAGTGATTGTTAAATATGTTTGTGACTTTCTTGAGCCTTTTTAACATATTACTGTTTTGTTTTCTGGTTTTGAATATCAACTCCTTATAATATTTTAAGAACATCATAAAAATTGAAGATCATTAGAAGTAGGTCATATTCATGAGGTTGATAGTATTAAGTAAATGGCTAAGAAAGTGTTGAAAAAATTTGAGAAGTATTGGACTGATTATTCACTTATGCTTTCTATTGCTGTTTTGCTTGATCCTTGCTATAAGTTGAAGTTTGTTCAAAGCATGTTTGGTTGTTTGGTTGTGGGAATTGAAATGGACAAAAAAAAGTAAAAGTTGTTTATAATGCATTTGTGGAGCTTTACAGGTTCTATGACAATGTTTCTACCAATCCCTCATCTACCTCTTACTCCAGCTCTACATCTACTCAAACAATGGCTAGCATGATTCAGGTTTATATTTTGAACAATTGAGTTATTCTTTATTCTGTAAATGTTGTGACTAAGTTGTTGTCTTATTATTTTTATTCTGTTTTTTTTTGCAATTCGAGGCCAATAACTATAGTGCCTTCGATGCTGAAAGCGGTGTAGATGCATATCTAAATGCACCCTTGATTTCACGCATTGATGTTGATTTTGATGTCATTAAGTTTTATTTGGTAGTCTTCCGCTTCTATATATCATGTTCTTTCTAGGATGGCCAAAGATATCTTGGCAATCCCTATCACATCGGTTGCTTCGGAATCCTCATTCAGCATGGGTGGGAGAGTTTTGACCAAATATAGGTCATCTCTTCCTCCCAAAAATGTTGAGGCTTTCGTGACAACCCAAAACTGGTTATTTGGATACTTGAAAGAAGAGGAAGTTGATGAGTGTTTTGAGGTTGTTAAAGAAACAATTTTTGACAATGTAGATTTAGAGTCCCTTCCAAGGGTATGTGTTTTTGGGCACTTTTTTTACTATTTATTTTATTGACCAGTTATTACTTATTTGCTTATATTTATAATTTGTAGGTTGAGTGAAGTTTATCATCAGACTGCTGATTGGTGTCCCCACTATACTGATTAGCGGGTTTTTGTTTCTCATCAGTGCTGAAGTGCTGCTAACACTTGATATTTGCAACTTTGGATTGCTTATTTTTTTTGGTGCATACTAAGTACGTGATAAATAGACCATTTTGTGCTCTTTTGATGGTGGTTTTTGGTGATGGTATGCTGTCCATAGTGTTGAGTTCGATGAGCCGCTTTTGTTCTATTGGGCTTGTTGTTCTATTATGATATGCTGTCTTGAAGTCCCTTTGAGCTTGATTTATATTACACTTCAGTTTTTGGCTGGTTTTCAGTGCTAGTATGTTGGTTTTCAGTGCTAGTATGCTGGTTTTTGAATCTGTTGAAGTTGATGAACAAGCCTTTTGTTATGTTTGGTTGGATTTTGATAATGGTATACTGTTTGTTTTGTTGAGCTTGATGAATATGCCCCTTTTGTCTTGTTGGGCTGGTTTTCTAAAATGGTATGCTGATGTTGTCCCTTATTCTCTTTTGATCTTGATACATATGCTCCTTTTGTTCTGTTAGGCTGGTTTTCCATAATGGTATGCTATAACTAATACTCCGTTGAGCTGGTTTTCTATAATGAGACGTTGTCCCTATACTCTGTTGAGTTTGATGAATAAATTCCCGAATGGTTTCTTTAACTATCAGTTTTGGTTGTGACCCTTGGAACTCCATGCTTGGAAACTCTTCTTTTTTGGGGTATTTTTGGGTTTCAGTATAAGCTGCATGGGTTATATTTTGTATGGTAAGTTGAAGAGATGCCCATGGGTCTCCTTGCTGAATGTACTAAAGTTGATTGGTTGTGGGAATTATTTTGGGACGGTGCTCGATGACGATATTTTCATGTAACAAAGTTGGCTTTTGAGCTTTGCGATTCTTTGTTATATGATCTGAGAGCCCAATACATTAAATAACATTCATTTTTAATGGTAAGCTTAAAGGGTTAGCACCATTTTATCAAGTTGTTTATATATTAGTTTTCTAATCTAATTTTTGTACTTTGAGTTGCAATATAGGGTCTTATACTCTTATTGTCAAGATGCAGTAGAGGATTTCGGCACGTTGTTGGAAGGAACGCACAGGGTTTGTTGGGCAGTAGATGTAGATGTAGAGTGGCCTCATCCTTATTTGTAATTTATCAAATTTATGATTTTTGTATGGCTAGTTTAGTTTTGTAAATTATGAATATTGGAGAAAGATAAATAAATTAACATTTGTCCTAATTTTCTCTATTTATTCAAATGATTTTTAATATAGTAAATTTAGTGAGAATGTTAATTTTTAAAGTTCATAGCATTCTAACCTAAAGGTTTGAGATATCATTCTCAAAAGAAAGTCTATTAATAGAAATTATTTGATATGCAATTAGTGAAGGATATTTTGAAAAATTAAAGACTAACTTGTTAGTGAGGATCGAATGGTACATTGAAAACTTTAAAGATTAACTTTATCGAGGTAGTAGATATAAATCATGTTTATGTAAAATTGTAAATGTGTAAAAGATTTTACATATATATCATGTTTATGTACTATTCTTTTTCAAGGTAGTAGATATAGTCTCACATATAGTATTGCATATAAATATTTTACATATAAATCATGTTTATATATTCCATGAGTTAAATTGTAAATGTGTAAAATCTTTTATTGAGAAATATATAAATCATGTTTATCATGTTATTGTTTTTGGAGAGATCCCGTCATGGAAATTAATTATACGATTAATATTTTATCTGTATAGGATTGTGAATCTAATTCAAATTTTCATTGAAATAAAGAAAAAGTTTAATGAATTTAAAAATATCATTTTAACACGAGATATAGTGATAATGTCATAATTTTATATATTAATAATATAATATCATCATAAATTTATATGTGAGAGTACTAATACTATCACCATAAAATCCATGAATCTGAATATTATCATGAACTAGGTAATATGTAAATTTGGTTTCGTACAGTTAAAAATTAGTTTATAACAATTTCAATCTAAATCATTTTCAGTTCAGTTTTGGTTTCAGTTCAGTTTTAATTTCAGTTTGAAACAGTTCATTTGATTTAGTTAAATATTCAGTTCAATTGATCGATTAACTTTTTAGTTTTGCACAATTATCTTTAGTTACAATTTGTTTCAGTTTAGTTCAGTTGCAGTTCAGTTTTGGTTTTTCATTTACAGTTTATTTCAGTCTCAGTTCAACATTTTTCAGTTTATTTCAGTTGCAGTTACCCCAAGTTCAGTTTAATCCAATTCAAATTTCAATTGTTTCAGTTCCACCAGCTGTTCATTAACCAAACTGACAACTCTAACCTTATCTACGAATGTACATATTTTGTTTTAATTTAAAATTATATTAATGTAATTGAGGTTATTTGTAAATATTATTATTTTTTAAAATTGAAGATGTTCGATTTTTAACTGTTCAAAACCGTCATTTAAAATTTGGTCAATGATTTAAAAGTTCTTTGTCAGCGACTTTAGTATAGTTCTTTAACGATTGTAAAATGTTAATAAACGATATTGTTTGGACTTTGTAGATACGAAATATTATGTTGTCAGGATATCACTAACTTTTTTTAATTGAAGATTCTAATTAATTTTACGAATTGATTTTGTCAATCTATTTTGTCAAGTTATTAATTATTGAATATTCCATTTTTGACTTATTTCTTATGGCAAGTTGTATTAATTCTTTTTTAAAACATTGTTTGAATTTATTAGAGGGTATTCTGGTCATTTCAAAGGGGGACACCACACCTCCTCTCTTCCCTTATATAATACTAGAATTTTTTGCACGCGATGCGTGCTTGAATTTTTTTTCGAAACAGAAATTCGACTTTTTTCGGCATAAGAGTCAAAATTTGAACATTAATTAGACATACGAAGTATAATTGTTTTTAATTGCAAAATTTGATTGGTTTAGTTTCTGTCACTCAAGTCTCTCACCATTTTTTTTTTTTTTTTTTTACTTTTCAAAGTTAAATTCTATGAACAAAATAAAAAATTTATTGAATTTACTTATGATTTCTAATATTATAGTTTTTTAGTTGATTTTTGAATTAAGTACAATACTTCATAAATTGTAAAGAAAATAGACACTTTGATTTCAAGTCAATTTTTTCATAGGTTGTAGTTTGTAAGTGAATTTTTAAGTTTTTATAAGTTTCCTCATTTTAGTGATTTGCATAACGTAAATTATGCAATTTTATGAGTTTAGTTGACTTGTGAGTGATTGTTACAATTATATTTTTGATATTTTTAATTGAAACCCCCTTTGATTTGTAAATGAATTTGTAATTTAGAATGGGAAGGGGGTAACATAGTCTCTTCATTCGGGGACACCATAGCTCCCCCTTTCCCTTATATAATATAGATATGTTGTACTTTAATTCTTGAATGATATTTTACATAAACCTTTTTATCTTAATGATTAATCGCTATTATATAATAGAAAAAAACAGGTCCAAATATATGTAAAAGTTTCATTATATATAGAAAACACTATAAAAAAAGTAAATAATTTTTTTCCTTGTCTAACTTCGAAATTCTGATTTCACTAAAAATACACCTCTATTTTTTATCATGACCCACCATTAATTGTGAATGGTTCTTGAGAATAGTGATTTGCATTGTAAGTAAATTTTGGTAAATGTTTTTGTATGTATTGACGTTCTAGGTTATTAGCTAGTTTTAGTTTGTATGTTAATTTTAAGTTTTAATAAAGTAGCCTGATTATTTGAGTGATTTGCGTGATTTTTATAACGTGATTTTCTCAATCGTATGGGTGATTTGTAAAGTTTCATCTTTTAAGTGATTTGTGAGTGAGTGTTGTAAATTTATTTTCGGTAGTTTTCTTTGAGTGCCGATTTTGATTTTGACGTTCCTTTAGTAATTTAGAAAGGGAAGGGGGGCAAAATAGGCGTTTCAAAAAAGGACACCATTGCTCCCCCCTTCCCTTATATAATAGAGATAGATAATCCCAAATCTGGAATAATATTTTGTATATAATAATAATTTTATTATTATTATTATTGTTATCATAATAATAATAATAATCATCATCATCATCATCATTATTATTATTATTATTATTATTATTATTATTATTATTATTATTATTATTATTATTATCATTACTATTAATATTATTATTATCATTATTATTATTATTATTATTATTATTATTATTATTATTATTATTATTATTATTATTATTATTATTATTATTATTATTATTATTATTACTACTACTACTACTACTACTAAATCCTAGAGGCCTAAGAAGGGTACCACATAGGATTGCAAGCCAAAGAGCTATGACGCGTAAGGTTGCTCTCATTCCCCCCCACAAAATCAGGTATTTTCGGGCGAAATCAGGCTGATTGTAATTTGTGTGATTATGACCGTGATTGTGGAGTATCGAGAAAGGAATGTTTTTAGAATTCTCTCTAATTATAAAACGTGATTTTAGGGATTGATTCTTTCAGTCTTTACTATTGTCGTTTTTATACACTATATCGTTTTAAAAAAATTGAGTACAATATTTGAGAACCCTAACTTTAGGACTATAAATATCCTAATCATATTTGCATTGCAATACAACATCAAACTTCATAAACCATAATATCCTTTCTCAAAAACCGTTTTGTTCATATGGAGAATGAATATGGTTCATGATCATCTTCACCTACACGTTTAAAGATTTGACATCCTAAAGTGGAACACTCAAATTTTCTTGATCATGATAAAGTATGGTACTAGCAATATTTTGTTCAAGACCTCTTAAATTCTACAAAGTTTACAAGGATGTCACAACTGATCCAGACGTGAATTTGGATAATTAATATATGGTGGAGTATGAATTTTCCACAATGAAGGATTCTAGAATTCATTTGGATTTATAATATATGGTACTACACTTTCTTCATTGCAATCATTAAAGAGCTCATAAAGTATCTCGAGTTTCATTTGAAGAAATCAACTTGAATGAAGGAGATATTAGACCACCTACAAATATAGTGTTGTTGTGCTATTTAGCTAACAATTAGTAATATATTTTTTTTAAATATTATTGTATTAACTTTAATAACGCAATTTGCTTTGTTTTAGTGTCAATGAAATAAAAATATTACATTTCGATTTAAATTAATTTTTTATTAAATTTTTTTGTTAATATTAATTTCGAATATCTTACATTAATATAATTAGTTTTGCCCTTCTTCAATTCTTTTTATTACATTTGGCCAAAAATTTATTGTACTTTATATAAATTGATTGATGTCAAACACCAACGCTTACACTCTTTATTTTTACAAAAAACTATAAATATATTTAAACACTCCAACCATATATTTAATGTCAACAACCAACTTTATTAGGGTTTCCATATGAATGGCCGAACAATCTGTCCTATAAATATGCTCATCACCTCATTTTTTCACTTCACTTCAAACACTTTGCTTCATCTTTTCTATAGATATTCTATCTTCAATTTCTTATAAGCATCGACTTTTTGTTCTTCATTATGGATTGTAGAGTTGAAATACAATTGAGGATTATGTGGAGAAAACTAATATACTTTTACAAGAGTAGTTAAATTATGAGGAGAAGGTTAACGATATTGTCACAAAGTTAGATAATTTAGATGAAAATGGAAACGAGCCTACGCATCACATAGTTCAAATGATGCATGCACGTATCAACTTGAGCTTGCAAGTCAAATAGCAAAAGAAGTGGTTAGCGAAATAGATTCACTTTTGAATCATAAGGAGGGCTATTTCAGATATTAATAGTAATTTTATTAAAGTATTAGTCCTCTAGTCAATGTAATGGTTATGTATGTTCACTTTTTTTTCGTATGAATAAAAAGCAATTATCTTATTTTATGGAAGTTTTTTGTATGTTTTATTTAATTTTTTGCAATTATTAAACCGTAAATATAAGTATGTAAAAATTTATGTAGATTAGGTAAAAAAAACTTCTTTATTATGGTTCAGTTAAACCGTAAATATAAGTATCTAAACAAGCAAATTTTATTAAACAACATGCAAAAATTAGGAATCTATATTATAATAGATAGCCCCTAAAAAGTAAAATATAATGTTATTCTTAATTTAAGACTAATTTTGGCAATTAGTAAATATTATGATTTTTAGAAAATTATCATTGGATTCAACATTTTTAGTGTAATTGACCATTATAGTCAAATATCTGTCAGATTTGTGTACTTGATATAATTTGTGTCGTATATTAGACGATTAATATAAAAAATCATTTACATATAATTTTATGACTAATTTAGTTAAGTATTATCATAAAAGATAAATATTTGACTCGATTTACATTATTTAAGTATGTAATATAATGGATGTTAAATATGGAACATTATATTGCATATGGAAGGGTTCAAATGGCACGGTTTCACTCGCCATTTGCTTTCCATTTTACGTTGCCTTATTTATGGGCGGTTTTGCATTAAGAAAAAAGATGGTGACTGAAGATTTTAATTGTGATTATATTTGGGAAAGTTGTATCAATCTTTTTCTATATAATTACGTCATATACAAATTTCCTACACAAAAATACTCATCGGAGTTCGAAAATAATTGTAAGCACTCAAAAAAAATCATCATGAAAAGGGTATATTGCCCTAAACAAAATTTGTTTAATCGTCTTCCTAATAAGATCACATTAAACATACTTCGGCGCGTTGGGGATAATGATTCTTTCGGTTTATTCAATTTCAAATTAAGGTATATATGTTAACTATTATCAATTTTTGTCTTATTAATATCTTTCAATGATAATAATTCTGACTATTATAAAAAATATCTTCCTTAGTTGCAAATTACTATGCGGTCTTTCAAATGAAGAACATGTCATCAAACGAGTTTCAATTGAGAGGATAATCAAGCAAGTATGACTATTAGATGGTACCGCTAAAAAAGTTTTTTCTTTTATGCCTTGAATTCAAAAATCTAACAACACTACTTCGTTATGGCATTGTGAGTAAACTTACTATAATATTTGTTAATTTCATATATAAAAATTTCATGACAATAGGGTTTAATGCCATGAATTATATATTGGGACAAATTCTAGTTAATTATATATAAAATATCGGGTGTTTAATGCCATGTTAATTATATATTGGGACAAATTATATAATGCCATGAATTAATATATAAAATTGGAAGAAGCTACATCTAGTGGACATATAATGTCACATTACTTACTAAGCTTAATTTTTGTAGTTATAAGGATACATCAAAAAATGGACTACAAATTCTAAAGGTTTAATTAAAGCAGTTGGTACATAATCTATTACTCAATGTTGGTGGAAGTTTAGAAGGATGCTAAACACTATTTGGATAAGGAGTAGATTGTGATGTTAAAGAAACACCCGATATTTTGTGAGACAATTCTAAAACATGATATGAATGCCATCAAGTGGGAAACAGAGGGTTACTATTCCTTGTCTAACAGTTATTACAAAGTGGACTGTGAAAATTGCATGTGTGATCGAGAAGTTCGCAGTATCTTATCGATGATGAATTATGAGTCAATTGAGTTGTTAATTTCAGTTTAATAAACAACGTTCACTTTTTCATTTTCTATTTTTTTAATGCGTATGTAATTTTTTAACAATTCCTAATATAAGTCCGTTTTCATAATTATTCAAATTTACTTATATCCATTTGTATCTATTTTTTTTTACTAATTTGTTACTCTTAACATATTAGATTGATTTAATCAATCTTGTTATTTATGTAAAAGTCTTACTTTATTTGGAATAATATAAATTGGACCAATAAATAACACATAATATACACTTTGCCTTTAAAAAGAACTTTCCTAAATATAATAGATGTAAGTGTCTTTTTTAAAGGATATTAATTATGAGTTAAATTTATTAATTTATTTTAAAAGTCATTTAATGCCTTAAAATCGGCACACTAGGGTACTATTATGTAACAACCTGCTTCCCGAGCTGCTAGCTAAGCACACTTAAGATTCACTAATCACAATCAACGCTTAATAAACCTCGAATTAAATATTTACTCGCAGCGGGAACATATTCTATAAAACGATCCTGGACCTGTGAGTTATGGGCCCACAAAACAAAATCCTTTATATAAGACTTCAATTACATAGTCACTCAATCTCAAATTCCATGGCAAAAGAACAATCTATATTGTAAGTAATTCTAAATAAACTCTTCTATATACAAACTTAATCCTTAATCTAGGATGACATCATAGTCTTGCTTCAATCCCATTCTCGAGCTCTTGATGCCAACCCTGTAAATTCAGAGAAGAAATACAAAACAAACAAAATTCCAAAATGAGTGGAAACTCGTAACCTTTACTTCAGCCCATTATAAACATTTTATTTCTGAAATCATTTTCATCTCGTTACAACGCTGGCATAGCTCACTCTCTTGAATAAATCAGTGGCAAGTACAGGCTTTGGACAAAGGACACAAGCTGCCTCTAAGCTTCGCTATGGAGCCCAACAATACTAGCCCCCAAGGTTCGTTATGGAGCGTAGCCGACCGTATCAGGTCAAAAGAGTAACCATCCTCCACCCATACCTTGCCCACTTTCTATTTTCAGTTCATAAACTAAGCCATCAAAACAGTTGTGTATTCATATTCATCGAATAACATTTCCAGGATCAACTCACAATATCACATTCATAACTATGGACATAGTACATACGAACTTAAGTATTATAAAAACAAAACAGAGGTCCACACACACATGGGCATGAGTAAATGATTTTACTGAACATAAAAGTTACCTGAACCGCAATCCAATTCCTTAATCTCCGAATAGTTCTCCACTCCATGATTATCCTCCAACAATCACCTCACAACGACAACAGTAATCAATAACCAAACTTAGACTAATCAAAACTAGAAAACATAATCATAACTAATTTCCAGTTTAGAAATTATTAACCTTTAACATCCCAATTTCATAATCCTTAATTCATAATCAACTAAAAAATTCAATAACAACACTAGTTACGTCACACGACTAGCTTCCTCAATTCATAATCTTAATTCTAAATTGTAGAACTGAACTAACTAAACTTAACTCACATACTAATATGCATATCAAAAGATATTTCATTTCACAATCATGCTTTAAAATAGAAAGAAACAATCATTTGACCACATGTAGGAAAATCTCTAGGTTACAATCCAAACGAAGTGTGTACCTTCACTTAGGTTGCTTAGTGCACTTAAAACTTCTTATCCTAAGTGGTTTACTCTTCCTACAACTTCCCCTGAATATGTAAAGTGCTAGGGATTAGTTTACACAAGTTTCAGAACATAAATAACTAAGTTAAGTACAAGGGAGATGCAAAGATGTACTTAGAGCAATCTGTTTTATGTAAAGAGAAGTAAGTGTTGAAGAAGAAGATTTAGGAGAAAAGGACGAAAAACCATGACACCCTTTTATAAGGCATGTTCTGGCAGTACCCATGGGGGGAAGGAAACCTCTTCTGAGTGAGGTCGGTTTCTTGAAGTTTATGGGTGATTCTTGTTGGAGATGTTAGCTTGAGATGTTGGCTTTCATGCATGCAAATATCTTTAAGAGATCGACACTCAAGCAGCTGCTAAGAGGCATTCTTTGAGGATAGGTCTGAACTGATATTTCAATTGTGCCAGATCTTACTATGTAAGGAACTTACCATATTAAGCCACATATATTTTGGGAATAAATGACCATTTTAACCTTAAGACGTCCCAAGCATGTCATATATCAAGTTTGGTTAGGTTCTGAGCTCGGATTCAACCCAAAAGGCTCTTTAACTGGAAGTTCATCGTTACCCGATAAAACAATCTTCATACGATTTTCACAATCTTAATGTTTAAGGCTATCAAGGATTTTCTAACTTGTCTATTGGTTCCCAAAGCTTTCTTAACCACTAATAATGATAGTGCTCATCCTTTTTGACCTTTCTTAACCATTAAGAATGATAGTGCTTATCCACAAGCTTTCTTAACCACTAAGAATGATATTGCTTATGCACAAGCTTTCTTAACCATTAAGAATGAAAGTGCTTATCCACAAGCTTTCTTAACCACTAAGAATGATATTGCTTATGCACAAGCTTTCTTAACCATTAAGAATGATAGTGCTTATCCACAAGCTTTCTTAACCACTAAGAATGATAGTGCTTATCCACAAGCTTTCTTAACCATTAAGAATGATAATGCTTATCCACTGTTCTAGTATGATGTTGGAGAGAATTCTAACTACTTAATATAGCTAACAAAATATTTGAACCTGCTAAAAAATACAGGCTATTACATATTGAAATGTGTAATTGTCATAATATTCCACTTACCAACTTTGACTTATTTAATAAAACTACCAAGTATGATTGAATTAATTTTTACCTAATATTAAACCCTACCCCCTCAAAACCCTAGCCAAATTCACTATTATAAAAAGGTATTGCATCTTTGCGAGCAACATACGCTAGGACAGCATGCGATCCCTCGACTGGACTAAGACACTGACCAGTACAAACATTAAAACAAGAACAAACAAAATTACTATATTTTTTCCGAACACGATAAGGAAGGTCCGATGAGAGAGGAGCATTGCTTTTCCTTTTGGAGCCGACATGAGGAATGTCACCTTTGTTGATAATTTTCCTAAACGACCTGCTAGACCTAGGATTGGCCTGGAGAGCACCTTGTCCAATTGGTCTTCGTCGCCTTTCAAATGAGCTTCTTGACTTCTTTCTCGTATTCTGTGCATGTGTGTTGTCTTCCTTGAGTGAATGATCCAAATAACTGAGTTTATCTTGCCCTTGGATACCTGCACTCAAAATTGTGTTAGTTGAGGTACCCATACTTACCACTTGGTGTTGCATTTCATGAAGAGTTGTGCATGTCCGATTTTCATCCTTCGGACTCGATGGCGGATATGAGATACCAGCCTGAAGGCCCTTATTTTCAATGAGAGCCGAATTAGAGACCTGTACGGCCCGCAATTCCGAATTGCAGGGGGCCTCCTTCAAATTTTTTGTTTTTGAAGTGAAGGTGCAAACCTTCAAAATTGACAGAGAATGAGGTTGATAGAACTGGATTTCATTCCCTTTCTGTAGCTTGTCTAAATCTAATTGAGAAATCAGAAGGCGCGAGGATGAGTTTCGTTTGTTGACAAAGGGGATCTTTCGAATGTTTTCTGCACTACGAGGCTCCTCACACTGTGAGTTATCCGAAGGAGCCTTTTCTACCCACTTCGTATCCTGATTGGTCATGAGGTCATCAGCATTTCTGTTTTCTGAAGAGAAATTGCTCTTGACCTCTTCCTGGACATCCACATTCATGGTAGTGAGTCCAGGGTCCAGCAATAGGGTACCCGTAACATCGGGTAGACCTACACCACTAACTACACCACTAATCACCGAGTGGTGACCTACAACAACATCAACCCTAGGAACCGGAAAAAGGACAGCCTCGAGACTCGCAATCTCTTGAGCAATCGCCTTATTTTTTGGCTCAACTCCTCCAGCTATCCTAAAGTCAGCGCCTAAAAAGATCTTTCACATTGCTCTTGTCAACCCCTAGCACCAAGGAACATGAACCAATAGCTTCCTTAAACAGACTAAGTTTGATTTTACATGATGCAATGTTCAATTGCAGAGAAACAACTAACTCTCGAATTTCAAGGTCAATAGTATGAACATAGCACTCGTCATACATAGCAGAAATGGTAACACAGAGGCACTTCATAGCATTACTATATGTCTCATAAGCTTTGCAAAAATCAGACACTTTGAAAAGAGAATTACCAAGCTCTTTTAAGAAGGCCACATACTGAATGGCCTCATTAGGTCCAGTAGTATTTGCAAACAAATCCTTAAGAACTCTATCCCCATCCTCCAAGAAGTCCAAATGGTGCAACATAAATAAAGCTAAACTAGGATCCTCCTCCATACTATCCAGATGAACCATGGAAACTAGAAATAAAAATGCAGTAATAACGACACTAGAAAGACAAACCTAAACCACAAAGAAAAAACTTAATAAACACTAAACATCGCGATATGCAAACCCAAGCCCAATTCAGTCAGTTGCATCACAACAGAGTATACTCTTCTCTCCTTCTAACCAAAATCCAATAAACCTGGTTTGTTCTACCCTTTAGTATGATTTGGACAACAAAATTTCACACCTACAACACAGTGGGTGAGTAGAATTATCGACACTGGAAACCACCTTGAACGGTGAAGGATGTGAAACTGTGGTGAGCGTGGAACAAACGAAGCCTCGAAGCCGGGCCTATCGGTGGATAGATCACGGTGAAAATGGGCGAGAATCACGTTGCGGACCTGCAAAGGTGGGTCGGTAGAAAAAGCGACCAGAAACCCCAACGAACCTATGAAGGTAACGAGGAAAAGGCTGACGAACCCGACGTAAACGACTTAAAAAGATAAAAAAAAATGAAGAAAACCACTTGGGAACTCGCCGGAGACCCGCCGGAAACCTACGCGGCGCCGGATCTCCGGCGAGTTCTAGGGTTAGGCTATTGTTTAACATATTTTTTTAACATATTTAACATATTTTAAACATATTTTTTTAAACCTTTCATTATTAAATTTTTAATAAAAAAAACAGTAGATTATTATTGGAATTTTAGTTTCTAGAATAAACTATTGTTTATTTGTGGAACTTGTGAGTGTGTCGCTATGAAATATTATATGACACTAAATACCTGGCTTTAGAGACAACGAACTAAATTTGATGCTAAAAAAATTGGCTTTAGAGACAACTAAATTCATGTGACGTTAAATACATCGCTTTAGAGACAACTAACTACAGTTGATGCTGAAAAAATAGCTTTAGAGACAACTAAATTCATGTGACACTAAATACATGGCTTTAAAGACAACTAACTACAGTTGGTGCTGAAAAGAAATGGCTTTAGAGACAACTAAAGTCATGTGACGCTAAATACATGGTTAGAGACAACTAACTACAGTTGATGCTAAAAAAAATGGCTTTAGAGACAACTAAATTCATGTGATGCTAAAAATATGGATTTAGAGACAACCAATATTCATGTGATGCTAAAAACATGATTTTAGAGGCAACCAACATTCATCTGATGCTGAAATGTATCTTTAGAGGCACCAGAATATACTTGACACTAAAAACCATATACTTTAGAGGCAACCATGTTTATGTGATGGTAAAAGGGGGTTTTAGAGGCAAGTCGGCCAAATGATGTGCCTCTATAGCCAATTTTTTTTGTAGTGGAGGGGTGAGGGTGTTTTGTTATAGAGAGAAGGCAGAGAAGGCTTACAGAGAGAAGTTGCTTAGTTCACGTTTTTTTTGAGGGGTAAATATATGAGATATCTCATCTCAGTTATACATAAGTTATACAAATATGTACATATTTCATCTCAGTTTAAAATATACTAACTTACGCTTATTGCAAGTTTTTTTCTTCTGATTTTCTATTCATTTGGGATTGAGGAAAAAATCAATGAAGTGAAGGATAAATATGCCAAATATTTCCTTGAAAATTGCTAAGGGTGTCAGTTTTCTAATTGACATGTTTTACATTACAAACTAGTTATTAGGCCCGGGGTATGCTCCGGATAAGAGAAATTTTCATTTATTAATATTATACTTTGAGATAATAACACTAAATATAACTTGGTCTAGTGGTTAAAACTTTAGTATATAAACTTGAAGTCATGGGATTAAATCCTACACTATGCAATTTCTAATTTTTTTTGTATGGGAATTACATGGAGTAAAATGAACTTAGGGAGAGCGCCACATGGCACCATCTCTTGTTTAGGAACGCCTTTTAATATATTAGTATATATATCTAACTCTAGCTTGTAGGCTATAGCAATGATGTTATTTAGTTTTTTCTTTTAAGATATGATGTTATTTAGTTTATCAATACTGACACTATTAACAAATTCTACTTTGACTAGCTTGTATTATTTATACATAAGGAAAAAAATAGTTATGTGGAATTTTATTGGATTCGTCTCGACGTATATTTTCAAAATGTCAATTTATTATTATGTTTACTTAAACCAAACTAAAGATGTAATTGTTCAAAATTGTACGTTGGAAAACTTGCAAATTCAAGCGCAAATAGTAAAACTAAAAAATAAAAGGGAGCACTAGTGGAAAAACGTTATATGTCACAACACAACCGACCCGGTTTTAACAAAACTGGATCCGTAAATTTGTGAATTTGGTGCTCGCAAAAAAAAAAAGGGTGAATTAACTGATTCGGTTGATGTTGAAATGGGTCTGTTGACAAAACAAATTATGTCCTTTTGTCAAGTGATCTGATTCAATCTCTGAGATCAGTTATGTTCAGCATTGAGACTTGGGCCAACATCAGCCCATAAAGTCTACAGGCCAAATCACTTTACCTCCCCATTTCCCCATTTTAATCTCGTAAACCCTAACCCTTCTATTCCCTCATCATCGAGCATCTCTGGCGTTGGCGAATGAAGAGAGGCCCTCTGCCGAGCATCATCGAGCATCTTTGTCGTTGGCATATCTCTACCTTCGTGAAGCTCTATTGACTCCAACAACATCTCTGTTGTCTCTTATAGGGTTCTTGATTGTTTTTTTTTGTTTTCGATTTTAGTCTTCTTCGTAATTTGTCTTGGAGTTTTTCGTTTTTAATTTCGTGCTTACTTAATCATTCCTCGAAATTATCTTGTAATTTCTTATATTTAATTTATTGTAATTTAGATTGTACTTTCTAATTTCTTCTAATTTGCCATTTTTTTTAATAAATTAATTAGTCACTTAATATCTATAATTGGTAATTTTAGTTTTTTTTTTATTTTGATATTTGGATCGGATGTATGTTGGTGGTATTATATGATTTGTAATTTTGTTTAGAGAAGTAAATTTTGTGGCATTAACTATGCTTGAAACGTCTAATTATTGCAATTGTTTGGGCTACATTTCTAAACTGAATGTCGAAACCCGCTTTTTATATTTGTTTATTCAACTCAATAGATGCGGTTTAGTCGAAAAACGGATCAGTTGACTGGTTAAGTGATGCGGTTTTTGTCTAAAATCGCATCAGTTGACAAGTCATCTGACCCGATTTTCGACCGAAGCAATTGACTTCCGTCAACCGCTGTGAGCCCAATCTCTTTGGACCAAAAACCGGATCGGTAAGGCTGATTTTGACTGAAGTGGTTGAGCTTTTTTCCATTAGTGGAGGAAGTACATATTTTTTTAATTATTTTTGGTTGTGTTGAATGTATGTAAGGGATGGATACCACAAATTTGTGACGACTATGATATAAATAAAACCCTGGATAAATATGGGAAGCCAGAATTAGATTCGTGGTCTCAATATTTTCTTAAATCGATATTATTAATCTTAACTTTTACAAATATTCTCCAATTAATTCTAATTGATAATTTTAAAAAAATCCCAAGTTTTGGAGGGACTTTCTAAATTGTGTTAAATTGGTAGGCGACTATCTTGCAGACCTTGCCCTTTGGTGGAGTGATTATGATGTCTGATTGTCTAGTAGTACATCTGGACGAGATCAGTCATATGTTGAAGTAGCTAGGCCTCTTCTAAATATCGATTTATGTCAAGTTTTATGCAATTGAATAACCATAAAATATTGGGTTATAAAATAACCACAATATGCCCTCAATGTTTCAAAAATTCACCATATACCCCAGACTTTTCATTTTTGGGTACCAATTACCCTTTTCGTTAACGGCTGTTAACTTGAGTTGAGTTTGAAACTTATTGCACCATATACCCTTTACAGTAAACTTATTGCACCAAATGCCCTTTGATGCACAAACGGTTAATTTTCCAGATTTAGAAAACTAGTCATTGGGTTTTAGCTTATAAATATAGTTGTTTTTTACTGTTTAGCATCCCCATTTTTTTTAACAATGAGTTCACATACTAGAAGCTCCTCCTCTTCTCATGAATTTCCATATGTTAAGGTCCATAATTGTTACTGTAGTTGTAGAAGAAGATTTAGCATTCGAAGTTGATGCATGAGATGATGTGGATACTTGTTCTTGGATACTCTTGAGGCATGATGTCAAATAGAAGTGTGTAGAGTTCTAGTTATGTTAGAACTCATATCTTTATTGCTTTCCTAGTTCTACTTGTATTAGGAATCATGGTTTTGCCTACGTTCTTAAAACGATGGATTTTTGGGTGATTCTTGATCCTAAATTGGACTACTATTTGTCTACATTGCTATCCTAAAATTTCATAAAGTTTCAAGTTGATTTGATATATGTTCGAGACTGATCTTTCGAATTGGTCAAAAACCGGGTTAATCTGGCACAGTGTTGCGAGATTTAAAACTGCGAACAATTGGCTTTGCATTTTTGACTGAAATTTTGGTCGAGTATTGCAGACACATAGATCTAGGCCCTCGAAAAATTTCACGTGATTTCGAGTTGTTTTTCCTGGTATTCTTCACTTTTACTTGCATCGAAGTTCTGGGCAGTTTACAGGCAAATTAATGGATTAAATCTCCGAAAATGGCAAAATCCGTGGACGAATTTTTTCAAGAAGGGGGGTATGATGCATGAGATGATGTGGATACTTGTTCTTGGATACTCTTGAGGCATGATGTCAAATAGAAGTGTGTAGAGTTCTAGTTATGTTAGAACTCATATCTTTATTGCTTTCCTAGTTCTACTTGTATTAGGAATCATGGTTTTGCCTACGTTCTTTAAACCGATGGATTTTACATGATTCAAAGAGTCTAGAGAGTCTAGGACTTAGGACTTGTCCTAAGCCTATTAGGGTTATAGTTTATTATTTTTCCTAGTAGCATTAGGTTATTTCTTTCCTACTTGGATTAGCATAATTAAACTAGTATAAATAGAGTCTATGTAGTTCGAATTTAGATGGTGAAGAAGTAATAATAATTTGTGAGTTTGAGTGTTTACCCAAATCCTCTTGAGTGCTGGTGGCTTAGCCTTTACGCATTCAAAACCTTAGATTTATTCCTTGTGGTGGCTTTGCCTTTATCATTGAATAAACTAAGTACTATCCAGTTTTGTTTTGTTTAGTTGGTGGCTTTGCCTTTATGCTAATCAAACAATTCAAACCTTTTATGTTATTTTTGGTGATTAAATTCTTTATGGAATTGACATAAAAGCCTATCCAACCCTTAGTTTGATATTCGTGGTGATTAAATTCTTTATCGAAAATCAACTAAGTACTATCCTTTATTTCTGTAGCTTCCGCACTTGTTATTTGATCTTAGAAGATTAAATACATCAGAAGTTCTGAGACAACAACAAATCCAAGCAGGCTATACTATAAGTATGATGATTACAACAACTTCAAATGGTGCAAAGGGACATTTGAGCAGAATTAAGAATATATGAGAAGGGGAAGCAGACTTATTTTAGGGCATAATAGAGGAAACCTATATGAAAAAGAAGAAGACCGTGCAGCAAGTAGACAGTTGAGAGAAGAAGTGAAGCAACTTAGGAACAAACTTAAGCAACAACAAAAATTAATGCAAGCAACAATTAAAATAGCGCTAATCATGTTTGTGGTCTTGATATTTGTAATCTTCAAGTGAAGCACAAAGTTGTAATGTGTAGTTCAAAAATATAACTCCTTCTGTTGTAGCCTGAAAATCAATGGCTACAGGGATGACACGTGGCACCATCTTAGCCTTACATGTGGCATTCGCTTATGCAAATAAAGTACATGGGCTAAAGTACACTTTTCTGAGGAAAAGATGTACTAAAAACCCCCCTTATGGCCCTAAATTGTACTTAGGCCCAGTACAGGTAAAGCCTAATTCTGCAAAAGAGTGAGGTGTACTCCCCAATCAGCATCTGCCACGTGTCACAGTATTATTGCTTAGCCAATCAGATGCTCCCAAATTAGGGTGACATCAAGGTACAACATTCACTTCAAGTAGTATAAATAGTCCTTGAAATCAGGGGAAAGGTACATTTTTCAGAGCATAGTACTGTTATTCTGCCATAAATTCTCTCTCTCTCTACTTTCTCTCTCTAAAAGTTCCTTCATATCCCTGATACCTAACTTAAGCTTCAGAGGGGGAAATACCACCCAAACCTCCTGGGTGGGTCTCTTTTTGCAGGTTGCTAGTCGGAGCTTAGGATCGGGATTCGAGTCCAGGTGTTGTTGCACAAGTCTCCAAATTGAGAACATGTTGTTGGGAATAGTTGTATTGGTTTACTAGATTTACGCTACGTAACATCTTCCTATTTGCTTTACAAAAGTAGTTTCGCCTCTTGGCCTCTAGCATTATAATCCAATTTGCAAGTTAATGCACAAAAAATTCTAACCCCAAATGTTTGCATGTGTAATGAGTGCTATACGAAAATTTATAATGTCAATTTCTAACCCCCAAAAACTATGTAGTCAGTTATCACTTCTTGCCTCTCTTAGGTGTTGCTTGACTTGTGGAAGCTCCATCTGCCTTGGAAGTCTTCTTGGCCCTCTTAGGTGGTGCTTGGCTTGTAGAAGCTGCATCTGCCTTTCTCTTGGTGCCTTTCCCCTTCCTTTTATCAGTTCCACAGGTCCTGGAGTTGTAACCCACTTCCTTACATTTTTTGCACCTAACTGAGTTGTGCCTCTTCCCTTTCCTAGCTTCATTAGGCCCTCTCCTTCTTTGCTTGGTAGGTTTGCCAGGTGGTCTCTTGATATCAGGGGGGTGCAATGTGAGGAGGTTGAAGTCAGGACACTGAGTGGGGTCAGGCATGAGATGGATATGATCCCCATAGGTGAGCTTATATGTTGCCCCCTTGAAAAATGAGGATACAAAATCAGCAGGCTCAAGCCTTTGATTGAATATCACCCTTAGCGCATTTTTGCAAGGGATGCCCGAGCCTTGCCATTTCCCACACTCGCATTTAGAGTTTGTAAGTGTAATAGGGAAGTTGACATTGCCATCCCTAACCTCATACTCACCACGTCCATAGAATCTTGATTCATCACTCCTTGTTTCCAATATCCTCTTCGCATAGTCTGTGAGATCAGTTGGACCTATGTCCACAACTTTATCAAACCTTGCCCCAGTCCTCTTCATGCACCATGTTCTTATTTCTGAAATAAAACCAAAAGGAAAATACAGTTGTTAATTAAGTGCAATATTTAACAACAGTGCAAATGCAAGAAAATAAACCATTACCTTCAAGCAGGGTGAGTACATGTAAGTCCCTGTAAGGCTTAGTGCATGCATTGAAAGATTCCACAAAATTTGTGGTGTTGTGATCACAACAAACAACACTGTCAAAGAATGCTCTACTCCACTACTCTGTACATTTCTCCAAATACTCAACAGCTTTGGGATTGTACCTGGCTATCTTCTCCATCGCCTTAGTGTACACATAGTTGTTGTAAGCATCAGCTGATGTCCAAAAAAGTTGGTGGAAGGTTGTCCCACTGAAGCCTTCATTCTTGCAGTTGTTGTAGAGGTGTTGGCAACAAAATCTCCTTGTTGTCCAAGGAAAAACATCTAGCAGTGCTGACTCAACACCCTGCAATTAAGAAAACTAGTTAAAGCTTCCAACAAATTAAGTCAAAAATTCTAATGAAATTAACACAAAAAGTTAAGGATGTTACCCTCATCCTATCACCCTTCTTGCTGGAATACCAATTTCAGATTGCTGAAAAAGTAGCTCCATGAAGCAATGCTCTCAGTTGGCACAATAGTATAGTCAATGACAAAAAGTTCATTGTTACCATCTATGCTAACAACAGGATCCCCTTGTAGTTGCCACTGAGATGAGCTCCATCTATCCTAACACATGCACATCAAAGCGAACAACAAAAAATTCAAATATTTAATCAGAATTCACACTTTAAATCATATCAAACAAACTCATAAACCAAGAAATAACCCTAATTAAACATATTGCGAACCAACTTTAACTAACATGAGTTCAAATTTTGTTCAAAAATTTGAATTTTGACCACCCGAACTTTCGAAAATGCTTCCTCTCCTTAGTTTTTCTTCAACACCACCAACAATTGCGTCCTCAAGTTCAATTGTTCAAGATAGATCACTCACGAAATTCGTTTACTTCGAATATTTCTAGGGTTTTTTCTTGATTAGGGGCGAACAAAGTTTAGGGGGAGAAAGATGAAGGGGCCCTAATTTTTTTTATTGCATAAACTACAAGAAAATTACGTGTCCAGCAACTGAGAAATTGCCACCAAAACACTTAATATTAAGTAAGGGTAATCTTGTAAATAAAGGGTAACGGAGAAATAACGGACGTTAAAAAAAGGGTAATTGGTGCACAAAAATGAAAAGTCAGGGGTATATGGTGAATTTTTGAAACATTGAGGGTATATTGTGAATTTGTTAATTTGTTAGGGGTATTTGGTGAAAAAACCCCGTACTTTAAGCAACTTAAAAATAATTAGTTTAGATTGGTTCAAGAAACACATAAATAGACTATTTTTTAGTGATATGTTATTATGCAATCAATTTACAAAGAACCTAAAAGCTGTTCCAAATTAATCTCATTAATGTTAAAACAGTTCTTAGGTATTTGATTAGCAAAAATAACATGTGGGTTATAAAAGCAATGAAGCAGGACAATCATATAATATGTATAGAATAATCAGGTAAACATATAATAATGTATGAAAATAAATAGAAAGAATGAAGGATTAGAATATACAATAGAACGATTTTATATCAAAGATCTACATCATGAAATAAATTGTTAGTAACTTCAATATAATAAGAATTTATTTAAGGACCGTCGGGATTATATCGTAGCATGGGTCTACGAGATTGACAACCTTCAGAACGAGCAATCTTGAAGCCTGAAAATCTAATTGTCTGAAAGTAGGTAGATTGCATGTTTGTGTTTGAAAGGTATGAGTTTTTGTAGGAAGTTATGTAGTGTGGAGAGAGATTCGTAAGGTATTCGTAATATAAAAGTCGAGAGTTGTGTGTAAAATCTATTCTTAAACATGTACAGAAATCATGCCTATTTATAGGGAAAAAGGCACTGCGCCTCACGCGCCAGCTGAATCTGGCGCAGGCTGACGTTTCACGCGCATGAAGCAGCATGCACAATAAAAAGGTACGCGTGGTACGCATTTTGAAAAAGATAAGAAAGAAAAGTTGCGTCTCACGCAAAGAGGTGCGCTCGACACAGGACTCTATATAATTACTACAAAAGGAGTGTTATCGCGATGCTTTTCAACTCATTTGGTGACGCTTAAAAGCGTCGCGAAATTTGCTCTCGACGCTGCCAAAAAGCGTCGAGCAGAATCAGTTGGCAATTCGCGTCACCAAAAAGCGTCGCCATTGGCGTCACCAAAAAGCGTCTCCCTTACCCGTATAGCCGTCGCCACATTGGTTAGTGGGGTGCCATCAATTAATTTATAGACGCTTTAAAGTGTCCTAATTCGAGACACTTTTTGTCGACTATAATTAGTCACGACGCTTTTTAATGTTGAGAGAAATTTGGCTGGAAAATTATTCTTATATTTGTCATAAGTTCTTGACAAGGAAAAGCGTCTAGATTTTGTATGGACTCTTTTGGTACTTGTTTCTTAATTAATTAACAAATAATAATATATAATAATACAGTAATATAATATATAGTAAGTTAGAATATAAAGTCAACAATGGAACTTGAAGATTACATAAAAATACTTCGAACAATGTATATATTATCATAAATCATAAATCATAAACGTAGTTCATACAATCAAAATCCCTACACACGTTCATCAATAATACTTCATAACTAATATATTTCTAAAAATATCACAAAATTAAAACACACTAAAAATGTAGTTGTAGCCTTACAAAGCTAACTAATACTAAGATCTAGCAAAACAATGATGGTAGCCAATTTGAAACCTCACGTAATGTCCTCCTGTTCTTGATCTGTTAGACCTTTATTATTATTTTCGAGTACCTTCAAAAGATGAAAAATAAGACCAAAATTATAATTAGCACATGTAATATATCCCAAGAAATAGGTAACACGAGTAGAAAATAATTTAGACTAGAAACGAACACTATAAGGTTTATAATTTACAGAATGTTATTCAGATGTTTCCTCCAATAAAAGATGAATACACCATGCAAATGCCCCTCCTTTACATTTCTCTCCTTTCTATACAATATCTTAAGGGGATAAAGAAGGTTCTTGTGAGAAAAAACTGCTTTTGCTACTTATCAAATGCTTTGGTTGTCTAATCAACCCGAGCATTTGTAAAGATTTTAATAAAAAAATTTCACAACTACTTATGTTGATTAGTCAACCCGAGCATTTGTAAAGATTTTAATAAAAAAATTTCACAACTATTTGATGTCAATGCTCCGGTTGACTAATCAACCCAAGCAGTTGTAAACAAGTGCTCCGCGCCTCTAGTCAATCAACCCGAGCATTTGGCTGTTTTTTTTTATTACTAATTCATTCCCCCTACTTCCCTCCCTCTTCTAATGAAACTACTGCTCCCTCTTCTAGGGTCTAAGTTCGCCACGATTCTAGATTATTCTAACTCCTCTCTCTATTGTTGTTTTCTCTCCTTTTTAGATCTCAAACCATAATTCCCTAATCCTTCTCGCTCCTCTTTGAAATCAAGAATTAGCTAGGGAGGATTTTTGGCAAAGTTAAATCAAGAGGAAGAGAAGGGCGAGGATGTTCGACATTCGGAAATGACCAAGGTTCGATTTTTTTGGTGATTTCTTCTATCTCGTTCTTGGTTCTTCATTTTCGGTTTCATATCTAAGTTCGATTCGTTAATTCACACAACACTCAGAACCTAATTTTTGATTTTAGGCTTTTAATTTCAGTACTTTTCTTTTTTTGGTTTTCTAGATTTGGGAATTTTTTAGGGTTTTCTTTGATTTCGTTTTGGGTTTTGTTTGTCAAAAACTTTATCACTTACCTTGATTCCTTTTCCGGCCACTGCAGTAAACCACTGTTGTTCCCATGCTGCAGTTCCAGAGCATGTCAAAAAACGAAGTAATGGAGCTCCTGCTGATGCTATTAGAGATGTGTTTAAATTGGAGTTGAATGATGAATGTAATGTGAGTTTTCAGTAGTACTTATTTATTTGGCCTTTATGGATCTTTCTATTTTCTTAATTTGAATTTGTAGCATCCCAGAATAATATGAAGTTTGGGGGTTGTTTTTGCAATTGATTGTTACTATTAAATTTAAGAACAAATAATAGTTAAACCATGATTGAGTGGAAGATAACTTGATTGGCGTACTAGGGAATTAAGCAGAGATGAGGTCTTAACTGAGTGTGAACGGAAAAATCTCGAGGAGAAGTAACAGGTGAGATTTTTTATATCAAGATTTATGCTCCAACCAGAGGTAATTTCCATCTAATATTAACTACATGCATCTGCTTGTGCTTTTCACTTGCTGGACTACACTTTTCTTGTTGCCTTATGGTCCGGATATATACATATTAGGGCATATACAATATATTATAAGACTTCGATAAATCGTGCTTTTTAAGTATTTAGGGTCTTAGGGAGACTTGCAATGAAGGTATTGAATAATCTCCAGTAGGTTGCCCTGGTGTATAAACCTTTTTTCCAGTTTTCTCAATGATAATAACTACTCATATGTTTTATTTATTACAAAGTACTTCTCTTCTCCAACATTACTCATAACTTAATCCCAAAAACTTTGTAAAAGTCTACATATTCTAATATTCCTTTCCTCCCTCTTGCGTATACTCCATATAATTAGTAAAAAAGAGAGAGAAAGAGTGAAGAATGGCGTTCGCATCAGTAGCAGCGGTGGCACCATTAGTTGCATGAAACATCATGAAAATGGCGGCCACAACAACACAAGCATATCTTGAAAGCAAGCCAGTTCAAGAGTCAAAGGCCTTACTCACTGAACTCTGCCGCCAATTCTATCATCTTGGTTGGGTTGGGGGCACAGGTGGCAGCATCACTATCAAAGTTCACGATGATTGCATCCCTAAAACCCAGCAACTCATTGTTATGCCCCCTTCTGGTAGTCTCTCTTTCTTTACAATAATAACAAAGAATTAAAATGATTCGGGGTCTGCTAACATGAATCGTCATGAGAAATCGTTTTGTCGCAAATGAAAGAATATTAATGAAGGGAATCTTTATTTTGTATGTCTGATTGATTAATTTCTGTGGTTTCATGAAGTGGGTACCTTTTTTTAATCTGTTGAATGTTAATGGTTTATGTATTTGCAAGTTTTTTGATTGATCATATTGTGTGACTTTGTAGGTTGGCTATAGTTACTCTTTGCTTTCATCTGGGGGTGTTTTTTTTTTTTGTTATGCAAGTGTTTGATTGTAATCTGAATTGGTAAAGCTTCTAGCTTGAATTTTGGTTTTTGGGTGTTGTTTGTGTTTCAATTAATGGTGTGTGGTGCTTGTTCTGCCAATTTTTGCTGCTTTTTTGTTTGAGATGTATTCTACAGTTTTCTGATATGGATTGCACTTTTATTTTTCTATTGTTAATGATCTTACTGAGCTTTTGTATTGTTTCTGATCTATCTGAACTTTTGCTGTGAGTAGGGGTCCAGAAGGAAAGACTGCACTATTGTTAATGATATTGACTGCACTTTGATAAAGGCTTCTGAGACACTTGTACCGGTGACACTTGAGCTTGGTGGGAAAGATGCATTTATTGTGTGTGAAGATGTAGATGTGGAACATGTAAGGAAGCTTTCTTTTGTATCTGATGAGCTATGACATTTTCAAATTGATCTGCTTTGAACTCCAACATGATTGGTTTGCTCATTGACCAAAAGTATACATTCATGATGTAGGTTGCCCAGGTTGCTGTTAGGGCTTCTCTGCAATCAAGTGGACAGAATTGCGCAGGGGCTGAGAGATTTTATGTTCATCGTGATATTTACAATGCTTTTGTCGCTCAGATGGTGAAGATTGTGAAATCTGTTACAGCGGTGGGTTTGCAGTTTTAAACTCTTAAATGATTTTATTTTGTGTAGTTGTAACAAGTATTGAGTAGCTGATGCCTGATGTTCATCATGATATTTTCAATTACCGTGACTGAAAGACCTGATTAATTTTTACAGAAAATAAAATAAGCTTTCCATGAGCCTTTTGTAAATGGTAGCTCCATAATGGCAACTCTTCTCGTTTAATTTAATGCTTTACAACTTTGATAGATATTCTTATAGTTGAAGTTTAATTTGGAAGACCATGCAGAAAAACTTCAAAGCCTTGTAACTGATGCCTTGGACAAAGGAGCAGAAATTGCTGGTCGTGGCCGATTCGGGAATTTGGGTACCGATGCTGTTGATCAATTTTTTCCACCTACTGTCATTGTTAACGTGAACCACTCCATGCAAATTATGCAAGAAGAGGTAATTCGTGCATATATCATACCAAGATCAGGATCAGATGATATTTGAAATTAGTAAACTTCATCACGAACATAAGCTTTGATAAAGCATGTGATTTACTTGTGAGGTTTGATCACGCAAGTGTAGATGTTGATAGTTTACTGATAGTGAAGAGAGTTCTTAAACGAAATTTATGTTAATTCTGCACTAATTTACCGCATTCTCATTCGTCACTGGGTAATCAACTCATTATATAGTGATTATGCAATCTTCTTGATATTGAATTCAAGCCAACCAATCGTTGACTGTAAATCCATGGGTTCCAGGCAGCATGGTTGTTGATAAGTTAAGAGACTGATATGATTATGTTGGGATATGTTTAATGAATGTTATCTTGAGATGTCTTTGAAGAGTGTAGTAACTATTTTCATATGAGTAGATTATTAATTATCAAGTGCTAGTTACTAATTATTGATTACATAAAACTTCTATTGATGTCACCAGCTTTAGAATTACATAATGTTTGTAATTTTGGGTATATGTACTCGTATGTTTGGAATACAACTTGAATATGAGATATATTGAGTGGTGTTGCCTGCATCATAATCTAAAGGGCTACTTATTTTCTTTCAGTTCATTGTGAGTCTGTTGAGTTCCAAGTTGCGTAACAACTCTAAACGGGAAAAAGCGTTCCTCTGTTTCCTTTTTCTGAGACTCTACACTACACATATCATTGTCAGATAACATTCAAAGATCAAGTTGTCCGCTTGTCATATCTTGTATTCTATATAGCTTTGTTTAAGGATCTGATTAGAAAAGATGTGGTCTTTGTCTTGTACAGCTACAATGGGTATTTCCTTACATAATTCCATGACAATTGTATTCTCTTTAATTCGGAATATGATTTTCAAGTTCTTGAACACGATGAATTTTTTGTGGATTTTCTAAAAAAGTTGATGCTTGCTGTTGCTGTTGCTGTACAGCATCCGTAAGCTCTACTTTTTAAAAAAAAATATATAATTGGCAAATGCTCCGGTTGTTTAGGGAAAACCGAAGCATTTGTACTACAAATGCTCCGGTTTTCCCATAATAACCGGAGCATTTGATAGTCATATGCTCCGGTTTCCAAAAACAACCGGAGCATTTGAGACACCAAATGCTCCGGTGTCGAGCATTTGTAAAATGCTCAAATGCTCGTATGACGTCTGCTACGCGTGAAATACGGAGCATTTATGGGCTTTTTAACCGGAGCATTTGAGATTTTTTCCACTAGTGACGCTCCGTAAAGTCCTCATTTCCAAAGTTGTAAATATCCATGGATAGATAGAACATAGTAGTAATTATTAAAGAAAACAAGGAAATACGGGACCATATCTACTTTTGCGCAATGACAATCTCACTCAAATTACGAGGACAAACACACTTTTCTACATTATACAAGGGGATTGGGTACCTCAATTCCGAATCAAAATTCAGAAACACATGTACAGGCAAGTGTGGTTAGCTCCATATTTTGATGTAATTGGTTATTCCTTAACTGATCTTATCTATCGTATAAGTTCTCTATATACTACATAACCAGAGGAGTGCACCAACTGTGGACAGATTCTCAAGGAAGAGCAGTCCTACACAACAAGCTCAACAAACACACGAGGAATCCACAAAACCATCCATGTGAAGCTACCATATTCAAACATGTCACTGTTTGGGGTCAGAGTCACATACCCTTGAAGCTTCTCTAGGGTTGAAGGCTTTGGAGCTCCTCTCAAAGTCCTCCAATTTTCTAGAAGTAAGCTACTTCCTATACTACCCATCTCCTCTATTTATAATAAGTTTCTGAAAATCTTAACACAATATTCTCAAATCTACCACTCTAGGAAGTATATTCATTTTGGCATATATATGAACCAACAGAGACCTCATCAATAAATCATCAGCTTCTCTACACTAAATATTACTTAAACCCATCAAGTAATTAAGTTAGACAAAAAAAATGCATCAAATCGAGTTATAGAAATAAGAACAGACTGTAATGAAGTAAAGAAGTTGATTATCAGAGCAAGTTATCGGACAAGCTTAGACTGACATTGGCACAAATCTCTTCTCACCTGATATATCTTCCCAGTAGTAATGTTGTTGTCTCGTGTGAGTGTCACATCAAGGAAACGCTCGTAATTACCCAAGTCCAAGTCAACCTTTATGAATATACACGAGGGATATGTTAAAATTTCAAAATCCAAAACTCAAAGAAGAAATATTTTCAACCAAAATTAGGCTAAATACAAGAATGAAGTGCATTCCTGGAATGCTGAAGTAAAAACTAAAAAGTATGTTATCATATTTGACTGATGGATCAAGCAGTAGGTAATATGCATATGGGAGGCCATACAATTAAGACAGCAAAACAGACACACTAGAATGCCAGTGACCTGATAACAAATACTAAAGCCAAAAGCATCAAGTCAATATAGTTCCCAATGTCCTGTAATTTAACAGACAGACAACTTGTGCTAACAGAGCAATGTCATTTTGCTTCTTGAAAATCTTTCAAGAGCAGATTACACTTAGCTATTTATAGGTTAATTCTAATTTTGCAGTGGCGTTGGTACTGAATGAAGTTCATCCTTTGTTGATTGCATTATCTATTAGGTGTTAATGTTATAGAAAAAGGTCTGTTTGGTTGGTATTTACTTCTTTCATATTGCTTCCACTTTGGAAGTGACTCTAAGGCTTATTGTCACTATTATTGATTGCTGAGTTTCTGTAATAGTCTTTTGTCTATAATGTTTTAGATTTTATATGAATGCTGCAGTGTAGTTAGGCCAGGTGATATAGGATTTGTTCCTTAAAGAAGCCTCCTCCTATGAAAACTTGGAAGGTTAGTTGTTGCTTGCCTCCTCCTATGATAGAACATAATTATTGAAGAAAACAAGAAAATATCAAATGCTAAAGAAACTACCAATCCCACTATCTAAGTTTACTGTGATTCAAAATCATAGAATATTATCATGCTAGAAGCCATCAAATATAATCATCAGAACTCATGAAGTATGATAAAGATCAATCTGAACTAAAATATTCTATAAAAAACCGAAGACAATATGAACTAAAAAACAAAACAAAAAAATAAATAAAATTGATAATTTACCTGGAGGAATTTCTGGGGGAGAACCTGCAGTTCGATATGCATACTCCGGCCTGCTTATCTCTTTAATTTTTTAATAAAAATACAACAAGCATGTGATCCTCCCTCTCCCACTTTGGGTTGCTCCAGCCAGGAAAAATATCAAAACCTTAACAAAAAGAAGAACCATGAATTAAGAACCTAAGGTTTGAAATTATAATAGCAATAGAGTCACATGAAAGTTCAGTAAATTAATGGAATATATACATCAGAGAGTTCCTTCCATCAAGATTTATTCCTCCTAGCAGACAAAGAGGCACCCAGACAATCATTGATGCAGCGAGAAATGCAATGAATGATATGCGTTTTGAGGCTATCTAGTCAACTAGTTTCAAGCAGGAGTGAAGCTGCTCTGGACATGGAAGATCTGGTTATCTTGTGATCTGGTTATCTTGTTGGAGTAGCAAAGTATTAAATACTAGCTATATAGTAGAGAGAATGAGGGCTGACATTTATTCCCAAGACCACAATCAATCTATTACAGCTCCCTAATGATGTAAATGGCTGACCCTAACGATCAAAATTTTCAGACTACTACAATAGATTATGCTGTGATATTCTTTCATATGTGCTCAATGGTTCTAATAAACACTGTCTTATCAATATTAGGATCAAAATTAGCTGGTCCTGACCTGTGGTCATAAGCACCTTAGAGCCTAATCTATTTTAAAGACTAAGAGCTAACCTGGTAACGAACACAATGTTTCCACCATTACAGATAGATAGATCAACAAAAGTGCCTGATAGAGGGGGGCAGTGGAGCTTCACCTCTTAGTGTTTGTGCACACACAATATACCACACCACAAGGGGGAAAAAGGAACAAGGAAGCAAATAGCATAATACAAGCGAGAAGACACAAGCATGTAACTATTTCATAACAGATACAAGGCTTTTGTATAAATAAAAGAATGAAACTCACCATAAGCATTTCCAATCTGATTTTGGTTCCTAAATCCAGCAGTTACAGCTATGCAAAGGATCATAAGAATCCAGTTGATATCTGGAATGTATACTTGCCCAAGAAATTTCTTTGAAGTGTGTACTACCTTCACTATTGGAAAGCAGCCTAAAGCAAGAGCCTGCTTTATAATTGAAAATGTCGCAGATATGGTTGCCTGACTAGCAACAATTGCGGCCAAAGTTGCTACAACGAAAACTGGCCAATATATGCTATCTGCAAGTAAATAATAAAAAAAGCATGACAATAAAAAAAAAGTATATATTTCAGCTACAAAATGCAGGTTTTATTCCCCATAATAAGTTGTCTAAATTAAAATCAAATATGTTTCTATATTAGCACAAACGAAAACGGGTCTAGAAAAGTTCCAATAGAAACAAAGAGAACCCAGAAAGATTTTCACAGACCTTAGCACCAATTGAAGCCTTAAAACGCTAACTACTTAATAAGATCTAGCAAAAAAGAATTTCGTTGTCGAATTGTGTAATGTGTGCAGCTTCCATGGAAATTTCAAGAAATTCGATGTCAAATTGCAGAATTCTTATGGAAATTAGAAAATCGGATGAGAATGTTACAGAATTGTAGAAAAAAGGCAATCATTTACTGACGACTTGTATTGAAATTTCCAGAAATTCGTTGTCAAATATTTCGATTTCGCGAAAATCTTCGCAATTGCTTTGAGACTGATAGGAGGTTGAAGATGAACAATTTAATGAAGAAATCGAAGAAATGAAAAACAAAAAAAAAAAAAAAAAGAAAAATACGGTAAGTATCGGAGACATACCTGCTGGGCGCACGAATTGAACAGTGAATTATGCTAGGTTTGAGACTGAGATTGAATTGTGAAGAATTAGGGTTCGTGTGTGCGTGGAGTACTGAAGTGGGAAGTTAGAGTAGGCGGTTTTGCTTCTGGTAGAGCATTCCTAAGGTGATGCGCTATTTAACATAACACGTGCACTGCACGTGTCTTGAACGACGCCTAAAAGCAACGAAGCATCTTGACGACGCCTTTAAGCATCGAGGATAGGCGGGAATTTGCAAACCCCCCAACGCCTATATCCACGCGTTGAGGACAAAGCGTCTCAAACGTATGGCTTTTGTAGTAGTGAACACATAACTATATGTGGAATTTTTGTGCGCTTGCACTACTACAAAAGCCATACATAACTGATTCTGCTCGACGCTTTTTGGCAGCGTCGAGAGCAAATTTCGTGACGCTTTTAAGCGTCGCCAAATGAGTTAAAAGCGTCGCGATAACACTCCTTTTGTAGTAGTGTTGGTGCAGGTTGTGCGCTAGGCGCATGCTTACGTGGAACTCTACGTGTCAGGACACATGCGCTCGGTGCGGGCTGTGCGCTCAGCATAGATAGGTGTGCTTAGCACACCTTGGTGAGCTCAGCACACCGCCTTATTTTTGACACCTTTTGAAAGTTTTTTGATAAAAACACGTTTTAAAAGATTTTCTTTTATCCTTTAATTCCAAAAATCTGATTTTACGCGGTAAAATATGATTTTAACTATCTTTTGAAAATAATTATTTTATTTTATTAAAAACAAACAATTGGGCTCAAAATACAATTAATTATCATGAATGACTAATTGGGCTTTAATATAGGAATTTAACAATTTTCGAAATGGTTTTTGCGATGAATTTTCGGACTGCTCTATCCTCGGGTCGAACAAATTAAGAACGCAGTATGTTTCATGATTGGATCCTTAAATGTTGAGGCACGATTATGTGTCTACATTGTGTTAGTAGGAAGTCATCCTATTTGTGACCCCAATGGCTTTATCGAAAAATACTCTGATGCAGGAGAGAACTTTTGCAAAAGGGAATAATCACCATGCCAAGTCTAATAACATCCATTCAATCCTACGTGGCAGCAAGTTACTTCGACTGAGTTCTGTTAGTTTGTACAACCAGGTGGTGGTAGGTTTTTGAATGAATAAAGAAGGAAAGGATCGCTGAAAATAGTTGAAGACTTCCTATAGTTTAGGAGAAGCAAGTTGCATTGAGGAGAAAGTGAATCATAATTGCAATCGTATTTAAGAATATATTCCATGATCCCTTGAGAATAGAATCTAAGGCTAATTGCAACCAAAAGAAAAACGGCTAAGAATGCAACGATTATATTATTTTTAGTATAAATAGTTCATGAGCTCACATTGTAAAATCATCTCACACTCGGTACTCTCATTACTTACTTACTAGCTTTGCAACTCTATTGTACTCATACGCAAACTCGGGCATACTAAGTGAACTGGCAGGATACAATCCTCCCGTGGGTATTTCCCTCTTTTCCTCTTTTTTAAGGGTTTTCACGTAAAAACTTGTGTTGCGTCATTTACTATTTTTCGCATCTTACTTAATGCATCTTATTTTCATATCCTAATTAAGTTAATTATCAACCCCCTCTCCAAGCAAATTAGCATTAGTGTGAAATTTGCCTAAAAAGTAAAAACACCTTCTATGACCAATTGTTGATTGAGCCCATAACATTCATTCATATACTCAACAAGGAGGAGCTTGATCATCAATGGCAACAAGTTTGTAAGAGGACAACGTCCGACACTGCCAAGACCAGGATTGTAGTGCTCATTACTGTCCATATTTAGGCCAATATGGAAGTTTGGGTGGAAGGTAGTGTAGCAGACAAACTATATGAGCCTTATGATAGGAATTGCACAGTAAATTGGTTAGAAGGTTTGAGAGAGGCATATAAGTTAGAGGGAATGGGGATTATGAAGACTATAATAGATGGAAGTAAGAGATAGAACTATGAAAATGTTATAATATATTATGTATACAGTGAACGTTGTATTGACACGATGTATCATCACGTGAATCATTCACCCGACATTATACATACTACATTTCCTGACAGAAAACATACACAACTACTATAGCAAAATCACCCAATCTTGCTAAAATCTCTCTATATTACAACTGAAAAGAGTTATTGAGTGTTCATTTAGTGTTAGCTTTAGGAGTGCATCCAAGTTCCTCAAATACCTGACAACTATGTTTATTTTTTTGTAGTTTTCCACTCCTAGTACTAAAATCATCATCATTTTTCATGAATTTATAGTCTCCCTCTTCAGTTCATTACAATCTCACACATTCACAGGTCTACTAGGATATGAAGATATACATATATGAAGATATAATAAAGGCTGAATGTACGAGAAGCTGCCATTTGATATACACATGATCAAAAAATTATTGCATTGCAGCCAACAGATATAGTATGGTTCCTACCAGGGGACCAGTGTACAATAATCATTTTAATGTTGTATCTTCCATCAAAATCTTTGAATCACATAGCCATATAAATGTAAAACTACCCTAAGAGCTGAGCTCAAATTGCTTTCTATACGAATATACAGCCACCAAGCGTTGAACTTACCCCTTGGTGGTAATGCTAACATAGAGATCAAGTATTCATCTCCTTGCATTAATCAATCCTTTCAAGGTTAAATAACACCATTCTCTCAAGAGCTACGCGAAATGCACTATCAGGAAGGCATTGCAGGCTGGTCAGAGCATGATTAGCTTTCTCTTGTGCCAATTCTTGAGCCCTTTCAATACCACCACAACTTTTAACAAGTTTAATGGCTTCATCTAGTGAGCCAGTCTCAGAGAATTCAGATTCAATAATTTCTCTCAATATTGGCTCTTTTTCCAGAGCAAAAATTACTGGAGCAGTCAAATTTCCTTTAGCTAAATCTGCACCAGCTGGCTTTCCTAGTTGCTGAGCTGACTGCGTAAAATCCAATATGTCGTCGACAATCTGGAAGGATAGACCAAGATTCCTGCCGTATTCATACATATCTTCACATATACTGCGGTCCACCTCACTGAATATGGCTGCTCCCTTTGTACTGGCAGCAAGCAATGACGCTGTTTTATAGTAGCTCTTGATCAAGTAGTCCTCTAGTTGTATATCACAGTCAAACAGACTAGATGCTTGCTTAATTTCCCCACTGGCGAAATCTTTAATAACCTGCAAAGGCACTATTGTGCTTAAATGTACATTCAAGATAACTTATTCATTTTCCGTAAGTACACCCAATAATCAAACAACTCCATTTGATAGAATAATAACATATAGCGTCACACTAGAATAAATACATGTAATTTTACATCCTAGAGCCCAAAATCAAGAGTTCCAGTCCCCATTAAAACTTTAGTAGAGGGTTTAATTATAAATAGTAGTAATGTTGTGAACCATCTAGATTGCAAGATCAAAAGTGGCTCACATGTGAGGGGGAGTATTTAAGAGTATAATCCACGAGTGAGTTGAGAGTACTTGTCTCACATTGAAGAAATAAAGACAGAATGACCAACATAAGGATTGATGGGTTAATCCAACCATTACCAATTGATTTTAGGATGGATCCTTGCCAAAGTGCCAACCTTGTATATAGTCAAACTCTCATCCGGCGTGGCCTGGTGTTAGGCCCAATAAAATTTACCATGGTATCAAAGTTCAGGTTGTTGGCCCTTTCATATTGGGATATATCCTAACAAGTTCACAAGATGATCCTGTTTTTCCTTTTCTTCATAAGCTGATCATTTCTCGTTTTTGTACTTCCTTTTTTTTGTCTCTAAACTTTTCAAGCAATAGTGAAGGGTGAGGGAAGAGCTGCACTTAACTAAAAAAGTCATGCGTTGTGTTCATAAAGGAAGAAAGTTCAATAAAGTATAACGTAGAACAAATATCACTCACTAGCATGTCAGGCAACAAACTATGTCAATGCACACCCATTCACACAACTTTACAGTAACAGATCTAGCGAGGAGGTGAGCTACAACATTGCACCCCTGCATGAACAAAGTCACTGCACTAATTCTGTTACCTTTAATTTTGTAAAAAAAGGCTTCCCCACTCAAATATGTAGTATACAACCTAGTACATCTTTGGTACTACTTTAGTACTATACAAAATATGTTTTCCTGCAGGAGACTAAAAAGCCTTCCCCTGGCTTTTCACTAGTTAGAGTCAGCTTTGATATTTCTTGACCTTGCAAACAACTCCATATTAAGTCATTTTTGTTAATCTTGGGGGGGAGGTGTCATCTAAATCAAATAAATGTTGCGACTAATTTACGATATACCTGACTGATAAGCTTTATTACTTCCAAGTTTTCAAGATTTGCAAGGTACCATGATGACTGTGCAAACATGAAGTCCCCAGCTAGTACGGCCACCCTAGTGCCATAGAGTTGATGAACAGTGTCCTTGCCTGCAAACGCATCATTAACCGTCAAAAGACTAAGGTCAAAAAAACTAATAATATAAATTTACGTGTAAATTCAGAGCAACATGCCTTGTACATTACCATTAAAGAAAGAAAAGAAAAGAATACATTCTTAGGGCAGTCCCTTATGGTCAGCACTGAATTTGTTTGATTTCAAAGATAAAGACACCGCTCCTTCTCCCTAGCATCAAGAACTAATTTATTTAAATCATAAGCCCTAGGCGGATCATAATTCATAATGTTATCAGAACAACAAACTATTATCATCTTAGATGTCCTGTAACGTGTAACAGGAAACGAGCAAACTTTTGAATTTCCCGGGTAAATTCTGGTCTATAAAAGGTTGCTAATATGTATGTGCAGTTATTCACAAAAGCACATCCATTAATGTTTTAGATATAGCTGACTCATGACGGACAAGAATTGCAAGTGTCATAGCGTCAAACAAGAATGACAGAGCAATATAGCAGTCATCCAGCCAGGCTAGGAGACATCTTCAAGAAGCCATGCCTAATGTGCAGAATTCTCAATATGAGAAGTATCTTATAGTAACACCTATCAAGAAAGGTATTACACGTAATACCTCAAGGATCCTAGAAAGCAAGAAAAAAGAAAATAATATTTCAAATATAGGACTAGGATATTGATTGTGTGCAGGCATAATAATTGATATGCTAAAACCTCTAGAAGCAAAGAACCATCAACAAATCCAAAACCTACCTCTCCTCAAATTACTCTCGTCTATCACATCGTCATGTATCAGACTTGCAGTATGAATCATTTCAATAATCTCTGCCAAACGCCGATGCTCTGTCGTAAGCTCCCTGGATGCAGTTATTAGTAGATGATAAGTGAAGTTATGAAGCATTATATTCTGAAAGGATCAAACATATGACAAAAATAGCATACTTTAATCCAGCTTGTCTTGCTGTAGCTCTGGAGACAAGAAAAACTAAGGCTGGTCTCATCCTCTTCCCCCCAGCACCAAAAATCTGCTCTGCAGCTGACATAAGAAGTGGGTTTTCTGCACCAACAATCTACAGCTAAACCAGCATTAGAAGAAGTTATAGAACTGTAGTGTAATTTGGATATTAAAAATATTATCTTTATCTATTTATTAACCCGATAGCATTGGAACATAAAGAAAACAGTGACAGAAGACCAATACACCTGCATATAAAGAAAAAAGAAGAAAAAAGTAACAGAAGAGCAAATAAAATATAGCTATCTATTTAATCGCATCCACAAGGAGATGGAGATGCCCATAAACGTTTCAATAAATAGCTTAACTAAACCTTAATAACCACATAAATCATGGTGTCAAAACAAGGCCGCATCGTATTGTTCGCCCGTGTCGTAAAGGTTTTCAAATCTAACAAACCGATACTACCTGTATTGGGAAGGTGTACAAATACCGCGCTTTAGGTGGGTTCAAGAGATATCTAATGGTCGGAGCCGATATTTGATGGTACGAAAACCGCATCATCCCCATTCCCGCATCACCGTGACCGTTACCGCGACCCTGACCAAAATCGTATTTTTGATGCCAGTTATTCAAGTTCAAAGCTCAATTTCTCATTTTGGTAAAGAGAGTTGAAAAAATGTAACCAAAAAGAGTAGCTACACATCTCATTGACACTTAGAAAAACAGGTGAATCTGCTAGATGCTAAAATCTAAATTCCTGATCAGATTATTAACAGAAAAATGCCCTGAGCAAATAAGGCATTTTTCAGCAAACTATACCACCCAAATGTAAATCCAGCAAAAGTAGCAGACATATTTTTCTGTTTCCCACACACAACATATTCAATGATTGGCAGAATCCAAGAACTTAACGATAATGGCCCTGATTTAGCAATAAAGCCCAACTTAAAAAGCTCAACCATAAAGATCCCTCAATTTCCAGAAGCAAATCGTTTCGCTAGTGGAAAGGATGAAGTATACCCATATCTGTCGCCTTGGCTCCTCCAGTGTGCAGCCAGCACAGAGAATACAGAGACAGCAAAAAGGAGAACAAACCAATTCGACAATGTACAGCGAATAGGCATTTACATATTTTAGAAACAGAAATAGTCAATTGGAAAAAGGAACAGATAATTGGATGCAATTAGATTCAATGCAGTAAGGATACATCCCAACCCAGCAAAAAAAGAACTTCAAGGGAAGAGTTTCAAACGACATCCACCAACCAGCACCACTCAAATGAACTAGATGAAATCTCAGAAATACGTTCTAGAGAAAATTTTAGTCAAAAAGGAGAGTAGGGGAAAATAAACCTCATTCTCCAAAAAATGGGCAATATGATAGACATCTTGAGGTAGTTCATAAACACTACTGTGCATAGAATCTCCCAAATAAAAGTGCATGCATAGAAATGTACCATCACTCATCCAAAAACATGGGAAATAGGAAACATCTCTTTGTTGTATCTGTAAAAAGTTCAGTTGACAGCCTACTCACACCTTAAAGCAATGTTCCTTTAATTGATTCTTATATTTACGTTCCATCAACAGCATAATTGTTGTACCAGTTTAACCTATTTCGGTAGGGAGCCCCTCCCCCCCCAAAGAAAAAGAATCTCCCAGCTGATGTTGGTACTGAAGCCCCGATCCTCAAGGGAACAAAATCAATAACTCCCATCAAGATATAACTACATAAGCGCTCTTCAAAGCAGGAAGGAATCAATATCACTATTTACCAAAATTTATTAGCTTCACTTACTTTGATCAGTAAGTTCAACAGAAATTAATCAAAATCATGCTACACATGCCGTTTTTCATCCAAACATTGGAACCGTTAAAGGCACCACCATAGAGCTAACAAAATTTATAACTCAAATCTTCAAATACCAACAACGATTAACCACATGATAATGTCTATTCACCAACATCCACTAAGATTTTCTTTTATCTAATAGGAGAAGTCTCAAATGTCACATCAGTTGTCAAAGGTTTACAAGTTCCGGAAGATGAGTTTTATAGATTATCATCATCTCATAGCTTCCCTATATTCATGAATAAGTAACTTAGAGGCACTACATTATAGGGGAAGATTTGAAACGAAGAATTTCACTCCTCAGAAGAGCTCTAATTGAGTGTGTTACCCACAATAATTGCAACTCAAAGAATAAACTTCAGCATTTCTTCAGTGCAAACTTTCTGCCCCTGATGATCACTACTACAACATGAATTTAGGAATAAAGGTAATACATTCAACTTAAAACACATTGCTTTTTTTTGTTATTTTTATTTTAATTCTTTGGTTCTTTTGAGTTCCGCAAAGGAGTTGTGGAAAAGAATCCAAATGTAATGCCACCAGAAAAGTTATAGAAATACTACCTGGTTCTGCTTTCTCATTGGTTCAATGCCACCACTTCTTATAAAGGAATGTGCAAAGTTGCTTTCTTCAACATCTTTTAACATAACTCCTTGAGAACATTGAACACAGTAATAGAAACAATTACAAACTAGCCTCACTTTGCACTTGAGTCCCAACCTTATTCTCTACTTGGATAACAACTCTTCATTCAAAACTTAATCATCCTATCTTCTTTGCACAATCATGTTCTAGGACTGGCGGTAGCATTGAACATAAAACACAAACCATTCCATAGTCTGAATTCTCAAAGTGCTTAGCTAAATATGGTAATTCCTCCAGTGCATACGCTTCTCTAGAATTGCGAGTCAAAATCCATACAAAATCCACTTCTAGGAGATCCAGGATCATTTAATATTTAAGACATATTATATACGTTTTGTAGTCCTAGATTGTTAGGAGCTTAATTGATGTTCTGGTTCCCT
The DNA here is from genome assembly GCF_026745355.1 of Beta vulgaris subsp. vulgaris. NCBI lineage: Eukaryota > Viridiplantae > Streptophyta > Magnoliopsida > Caryophyllales > Amaranthaceae > Beta > Beta vulgaris. The sequence goes on along the minus strand of NC_079205.1, from coordinate 20,667,639 downwards.
TGAAGTGATACACTAAGAAAAATGAGGTAGTCAAATCAATTTTCTGAATGTCGAAGTTTTTCTCAGTACTTACTAAAAACCATCACATGTAAGCAGCTATAAACAGCTAACATAACAGCAAACAAGCAGCAAAGTCAAACAATACATATTTCCCACACTACTATAGTCTATACACCAACATATTTCCCACTTCATCATCATAATAAGTCTATATATAGTTCATCTCATCTTGGTATCTTCCACATGGAGTAATACTCACTTAATAAAACTCAATCCCATCCTAAGCAAGATAATACAATGAAATGCTTTTATGAAACATGCATAAAATAGACAAAATAATCCTTACAGTTTTGAGATTCTTGTTCAAAGTCAGGAGATCATCAGCAACCACTTCAAAAAGACTTGTCAAAGAAATGGGGTTGCTCAACTTCTCCTTTACATCTAAAACAGGAATTGCACCTTGACTCATCCCTATAGTGCATTCAAATTCAAAAACAAATTAAACATTCATAAGATATCCATCCCTTCAAATCAATAAATATTTCCTCCTAATTGCAATGTTTTGACTTTCACGCTTTCTAATATACAAATTTTACCAGTAACATATTTTTATTTTCTAAAATTGATACTTAGAAATATATATATATTGAGACAAATCCTCATGTAACAATAAAACAAGGTCAAAGTTAGCAATTAACTAACGCAAAAGTGTTGCAACTAAAACAGTAGAAGTTATAAGATATTAATTAACATACTTATAACAAAAAATCAAATAAATCTTCATACCATTAAGAAAGCTTTCAGGGGATTTAGTAGAGTAAACCCGACGCTTAGAACTACCAGAACGAAAGCAAAACAACTTTCTTCCTCCATAACCTTTCCTTAAGTTCCTCCTACCACTCTTTACATTACTCTTCGCAAACAAACGCTCAGATGAAGCATTAGAAGAACAACTACAAGCAATCAGGTCGAATCTCATACGACCAAAATCAACATTTTGGCAAGTCATTGACATCATTTTAAGCAATACCCAAAAAATGAACTTAGTAGAATTACAACTTGTTTTTAAAAACCACTTCAGAAAGTTTCAAAACGACCATATAAGAAGAACCCAGATGAGAAATCTTGAAAGTGGAATCAATAAGAAAATGGGTAGTTTAGAATTAGTAGAAGAGAAAAAGAAAAGCAGTTATTTTGAAGCATTTATCAACTGTAAAGAGGTGATTGTCTTAAAACAGAGATGAATCTTATGGTTGAGACAGAAAATTGAAGCGAGTGTGGCTGAAGTAGAACCAGTAGCTAAGGAATGATAGAGAGATTGAGTGGCGTAAAGCAGCCCACACATCTCCATTGCGTATTTGAGGGTAGTCTTATCAGTTGACGAAGAGGCAGCCGTGGTTGTTAAACTGTACACTAATTTAAAGAAAGACTTGGGCAGTTATCTTTTTCCCTTAAATATTAGCACACACTAGATGGGTCCCATAAAAGGTGTATTGTTTACCCAATTAGGCCTACCAAGCCCTTGTTTGGTTGTATATAGGAAGTCATACTTCTTAGTAAGTTATTTTTTCCATGTATTTGAAATTCCTAGGAAGTGTAAAATTGTGTTTGGTTGATACTGGGAAGTAGAACTTCCTATGGAAAGCTCTACTTACCTAGGTGGACCTAGGTAAGTAACTTCCTCCATGTTGGAGGAAGTAGAACTTCCTAGGAAGTGCAAATTCCCATGATTTTGTCAACCAAATAACTTCATATACTTCTACTTCCTAGGGATTTGCACTTCCCATGATTTGTTTTGTCAACCAAACAACTTCCAAGTATAGAGTGCACTTATTATGTACTAAGTGTGTTTTAGCCTAGTGGTTAATATTGAGGTATTATAAACGATAGGTTATAGGTTAGAATCTCTCATCTCCTTCTTTGTACTTTGTACTTTATATTATCTTTGTGGCACATATGGATCCAAAAAAAAAAATGCAGCTATTTATTGAACGGTTTGTTGGAGCACGCCTTTGTTAAAAGATCCCAATACTCTGACTTCTTTTTTTTTTTCTTTTTCTTTCTTTCTTTTTTATTTGTTGTGCATGAACGTTAGTATGGTTGTACATCAAAGCTAATATGGTTGTGCATCAAAGCTAATATGATTGTGCATCATTTGATGGTGAATATTAGTTGAGGGTTGTTGTAACACACCGATAATTCTCTCTTTTCCAAAAATAATTTTCAAATATAAAACTAGAGAATCATCAAAGCATTATCGCCCATTTGATAACGTATCGGCTTATTCAGAATTTTGCAACGGAAAACATATAACTACGCTTTAGAATTGAAATATAATAAATAACAAAGTAACTATAAAACCAAACAACAATGTTCACGTTAACTCCAAACCAACTTAAATATAATGTATCTACTATAAAACAATAAATAATCAACATGGTACACAAGCTATCCATTCCTGAAACCCCATAATGCATCATCTGACACCTGTAGATGTCAATGCACTAGAGAAACTGCTCACCAAGAATGGATCATCACAAGATCATTAAGACAAAGCCATGATCAAAATACACAAAGCACGTAGTCACCAAAACTGAGTACTACATAATAATAAATAAACATTCCTGACATGATATTAATAAATAGTAAGTAGGGATAATAACAACATAACAATCTACATATAACTTTTACTGTACTAAACTTTAACAACCTTTTTATTACTTTAATGGAATAGTCATTTGATCGAGTTGTCTAACTAAAAACCAGCTTTCACTTAGGAAGACGAAATACGGACGCGACTCCGTATTCCAAATGACATACGATATCGAGGAACCTTTTAAATAAAAATAGGAATGGTGATCAATCTAATTCCCAAAAAGCCATGGCACGCTCACCATGTACCTCAACTCCTGATTGTCTAACTTCTGACGTGCACCAGTCTAATGTTTATTACTATCCAAGTTTTACTTTACATGATTTACCAATTATTACTTGTTATGACACACAAGCAGCACAGATAATATATAATCAAACATTCACTAATTTATCCCTTTTTATCTTAGGATTAAATAAGTAATCATACAACTTACAACCCAATATTTATTGCTTCTTTATTTCAATCCTTCTTATTTATTGAACCTAGCCAACAACCAACTTACCTTTCAAATGTAGAAATTATCAACTTATCAGATAAGGCCCACAGCCCTCATAGAGTAGTGAAAATAATAACATTATAAGGGAATACATGATTCAATCATGATCCAACTAATAAATATATCTATTCCCACATGTGAATTAATAAATAAAGTTCCCAACCAACATGTTTTCATCAATCTTCCATACAAACATGATATTAATCTCATAATTAAATCTCATACTTGACATGTTCGCACGTAGGCATAAAACATGTAAAATCCAACATCATAGTTTTCATATATGAACTCACAAAGTTCCTATACATTATACTACATAACTTTCCTTCCTAAAATCATGATACTATATCAAACAACACATAGGTATGTACGTACCTTATGGAGACAAATTGATAGGTCACTTTAACAACTTTAGAAGTCGCCTACAGAGAAATATCCGCCTAAAACAACTAACAAAATTTATAATCAATACTCCAAATAAATTCCAGCAACTTTGAAATACTTTAAATCTCCTTTAAAAATATCTAAAAGTTGTTTTCATCATTAAAACATCAATTACTTATACTCCTTATCATAAACTACTATACTAGTCATTAAAATCCACAAAACTCCATTAATAACAACCTTTCTAAAATTCCAGCAACTTATAATTTATCAAAACTCTCTTTAAACATACTTAAACATGCTTAAATTCATAAGTTTAATCAATTTTATAGTTTATAACATGCTACTATGATTTTTCAATCTTTAACACCCTAAAAATCCATGCTTTGATAATTAAAATTCCAATTTAAACATAATAATCAAAGCTGAATTTTTATTCTTTCAATACATAATTTTTATAATCATAGATTCATTATGAAAAAAGTAAACTAAAGCTTCTAATCATAATTAGTACTAAAACAAAACATAAAAACATAATCTTTAATCAAAACTAGAGGAGGAAGAAAAGTAATCAAACCAACAAAAGAAAGAAGAAGACAAAGGCGCCAGCGTGAAGACAGCAGCAGCAGCAGCAGAAGCAGCCCAATGATGGTCGGTGGTGATGGTGGTGTGAAGTGGGGAGTTTCTTGTTGAGGAAAAAAGTGTTTCTTGGAATAGAAGAAAGGAAGAAAGAAGGAAAAACTTGAAGGAGGAGGAAGGATTGAGTACGCCGGTTTTGGGTGAGGGGAGGAAAGAGAAAGTTTTTGTGTGGGCAAAATATTTGGGTTTGAAGAATTTATAGGTACGTTTTCCTTTTCAGCTTAATAAAAGGCAATCGGATTTTAAGTAGAGTTAAATGATGAATAGGATTGATGAATAAAACTTCTAACCTCACTAGAAGTCCCTTTTCCTAGTCCAATTAGTATTTGGACTCCTCAAGCCCATTTAAATTCCTGTTTCAAATCCAAATAGTATTTTATATATTTTTCAAAGCATGGCTTAACAAAATACTTTAGCTTCCTTAAATCCTTAAAATAATTCCTTTGACTTTTAAAATAGTTATCCTTTTAAATAAATAATTATTTTAAACTAAATTATATTTAAATATAGATATATATATACACTAAAATATATTTATAAAATCCATAAATTTACGGGGGATTACAGTTGTGTATTCTCAATGTAAAGTTGTGCAATTTTATTAATGAGTGTGCATTCTCTATGTCAGGTTGTGCGACAAGGTCGGTTTGGTTGTGCAACAAGGGTATTTTGGTTGTGCAAAGAAGGTGAGAGTGATTGTGCACCAAGCTCAGATTAGTTGTGCAACAAGGTCGGTTCAGTTGTGCATCAAAGTCATCGTGGTTGTGCAGCAACGACATTTTAGTTGTGCATGAAGGTGATTGTGGTTGTGCAGCAAGGTCGATTAGATTGTACTTTAAGGTCACGTTTCTATTTAGTTATAGCAATACAAGAAAATTACATCGCCAATGCTTATAAGAGACTCGGATTTGGAAATGGCCAATCGACTAAAAGTAGCTCTAATGATAACTCTTCGGTTGAAGAATGAGATAGCCACCAAAGCTGTCAAGAAACCGAGGCGCCCAATGTATGATTTTCAGGTGTCCTGTGCTTTTCTTACTTGATTCAATCTAACTTGCTTATTTTTTACAGGAACCTGCCAAGCCGAAGAAAAAGAAAATGGCGCAATCGGTCGTCCGAGTCGCTCATACTAAGAAGGCTCTAAAGAGGGCGAATACTGAGAAGGAGCCGACTAAGAAGGCTAAGGCTTCTCGATCGATCGTCTCAACCGAGGCGGCCATCCCGGTATGTCCTGTCGAGTCGCCAATTCGGGAAGATGATGTGGCCATTTTTTTATTCTCCGAGGGGGACTTGAATGCCGCTAGGAGCCCATATTACACTCCCTGATCCCCAACTCCTAAACAGGCGAAGGGAGAGTCATCTGGTACGGTCGAAGCTGACGTCCCCTTTGCCGAGCTTTGATGTTTGGAAAAAACTGATGGTGAATGGGTGGCCTTAAGCAGATGTATACCGAGGCCCACCCGAGATTACCTAAACAAGCTCTATCGCTCATGATGTGTTCCTTTTCTTACCTTTCTTAAATTAATGTTGAATTGACATGTTGGCTAACTATTTTTCATACTATAGTTTCCATCCGAATGACTAACATTACTCGGACCCGAGTAAGCCTAGAAGAGGATGTTGGAGATATGAGGATGAAGGCCAAGAAACATTTTTATGAGGTCTATCGGGCCAAGGAGGACAAACGGCTTGTTGAAGACATGCTCGATGATGCCAAGAGGGCCATTGAGAAAAATCAAGCTGATGCCACCAAAGAGCGGGAAGGATGGGTGAAGGAAAACTCCAAACTCACCCTGGCCCGAGATGCTGCCCTAAGGGAGAAGGGGGAGCTAGAGAGTAGGCTGCAAAAGGCCAAATAGTATCTCTCGGTAACCAAGTTCAAGCTAAAAGACACCAAGGAAAGGCTTGCGAAGGGTCAAGAGGGTTGGTTTGCCGAGTGGTAGCACAAGACGAGGCCTTGCCTCAGATGCAGAAGGTGGTGAAAAAGATATCCCCGAACCTTAGTTGCGACACTTTCTCATATATGTATCAGGAGGCCTTCGCAGCTAAGACCACGGAGCTTCGAGCAACAATGAAGCAAGCTCTTAATATTCAAAGGGCCCTTATAAGTGATGAGGATGATGAGGGCGAGGTACATGTTGAAGATAAGGCCTCGTGCTGAAAGTGCCTTGGCAGTCTTTCTCATTCGACCGCCTAAGTAGCTTGCTCTGTAATTTGATTATATTGAATGGTTATATGAAATTTTCTAATGTCGCCGATTTTTTGCTAAGTAATTAAAAGTTATTTCTTTTATTGCTTTGTGTTTCCATCCATGTTTGGTTGTTGCAGTATTGTCCAATTAACTTTGTTCATTATCCGAGTAACTGACTCTTTTTTATCTGAGCTATCGTGTTTCATTCTAGTTAACTAGTTAAGTTAAACTTCTCAGCATGGTCTGCTAAATTTAGTTTGCAGAAATTTGATGCAACTGGTTAAGTTGCTTAGCTTTTGAACTGGTTAAGTTTGTAAAGATATTCTTTCATTCATATAGTTTGCTTTAGAAAAATGAGTTGGGTTGTTTGGACCTCTTCAGTTGTTACATTCTATGCCCTTATTGCACTTTCAAACACTAATACATAGAATTTTTGAAGTTTTCTGCATTCCAAGGGTGGGCAAGGGGAACGCCTTCGGGGGAATCCAGTCAGAATGTTCCAGGTTTGATGACTTATGTACCTTTGTATGGACCATCCCCAGTTAGTCCCTAGTTTCCCTTTGAGATGTGAGTTGTCTATTGCCTCGACCATCTGAACCACCTAATCTTCGAGCCCTATATGTTTGGATTTGACTCGTGTGTTGAAGTGTCGAGTGATGCGCTGCTTGTACCGAATGGATTTCAGCCGTGCATTGGCACTGGTTTTTGGCAGCATAACCAAGTTGATAGACTTTTCTTCCTCGTATTGCTCAAATTCATAGAATGTCACTCAAGGAGAGGTGATGTCGTCCTCCACCGGGAGAACCGCCTCACTTCCATATATAAGGCTGAAGGGATAGTGACAGGTTGCTTATTATACAGTGTTTTGAGCGGACCATATGACTCCAACAAGGTCATTGACCCAGGTACCTTTGGCTCCTTCCAAGGACATCATAATACCATTGAGGATGATCTTGTTATCCAATTCAGTTTGCCCGTTGTTCTAACACTGCCGAGAACCTTCTTAAATTTCGAACATGACGCAATACTCTCGAGTTGGCCCGCTATTGAATTGACGCCCATTGTCAGAAACTAAATCCCTCGACACTTCGAATCAGGTGATGATATTTCTCCACATGAATGCTTGAACCTGCTTGTCAGTAATTGAGGCGAGTGGTTCGGCCACTTGGTGAAATAGTCAAAGGCGACGATTAGGAACTTTCTTTGTTCTAATGCTGAAGGGAAATGGTCGAGGAAGTCCATCCCCCACTTGTCAAATAGCAGGACGGCTTGGATTATAGTCAGTGGGTTTGTGGGCGCCCTAGGTATGTCCGAATGGAGCTGACATGAGGGGCATGTTCTGACCAGGTTGTGGGCATCCTCCTTGAGTGAAGGCCAATCGTAACCCGCCCTTAGGGCTTTTCCAGCTATGGTCCTTTCCCCTTGATGACTCCCACAAGCAGCATGATGAATTTCTCTCCGAATGTAATCCCCTTCCTCAGGTTTTACATATTTGAGTTGGGGATGAGTGTAATACTTCTTGTAGAGCTAATTGCCGTGCCACAAGAACTAGCCAGACCTTTGCTTGATCCGATCAGCTTCTTTATCATCCTTGGGTATGTTTTCATCGCTTAGGTACCAGACCACATCATCCATCTAGGTAGATGATCGGTCCAACACTATCTGCTCCTTGGCATCGATACTTGGTTGTCGCAAGATTTCCCACATAATAGTCCGAGGCTGACCCTTCGGCCGAGCTAGCCATCCGCACAAGTGCATCGACTTGTTGATTCTCCAACCTCGGTATATGTGAGATGCTGAACTGAGATAGTTGCTTGATGAACTCTTGAGTTTTGGCCAAGTACTTTCCTCATGTTATCTTCCTTGGCCTCGTACTCTCCCGACACATGCCCCACAATAAGTTGTGAGTCGGACCTAGCTTACACATGTTGCTCCGACTAGAAGTCCAACTATGAGGTTTTTATACTCCGTCTCATTATTTAACCCTAGGAATTCAAATTTGATGGCCTACTCAATCTTTTCCCTCAGTTTTGGGTAGGGGATGGTTTTATTTTAGGCAAGCCTTGTTCAGGTCTATCAAATACACGAACATTCTCCAAGCCCCACTTGATTTCTTGACCAGGACCAGGTTCGCCAGCGATTCTGAGTACTGACATTCTTTTATGAATCTTGCTTTCAACAACTTCTTGATTTCAGCCACTGCTGTAGTGTTGTGTTCGAGGCCCTAGTGCCTTAGATTTTGTTTGATTGGTTGAAACCCATATTTGATCTTAAGTACATGGCACATGACATTGGGGTCGAATCCTGGCATTTCTGAAGCTTCATAAGCAAATACATCTTTATACTCTGTGAGCAATTGGATGATTTCTTCCCTCACGGCTGAAGGCGTTCGTACTGCTTAAGGTTTTTAGTGAAGTATACCCCAAGGTTGTGAGTTGGCTTATTTTATTTTTATTTTCTCTTTTTCGAGTACTCATGGACATTGATTCTATTAACATAATATTCTCTCGCTGCTTGCCTATCCCCTTGAATTTTTTCGACTTGATCCTCATCAATTTCAAATTGCATGAGGAGTTGGTAAATTTAGATTCCAGCCTTTACTTTGTTCAGAGTTGGTCTTCCCATTATGATGTTTTACGGGACGAGGATGTCCACCACTAGGAAGTAGGTCACTAGGCTTCTCCCTTTGCCTTTTATCCTGGTGGGCAGCTTGATCGATCCGATCAGATGGATAGAGTTTCCCCCGAATCCTATGAGTGGCTCATTCAGGGGTGTCACATTCTTCTTAGTCTACTTCAACTTCTTGAGGCACTCCAAGGTTATCTATCGGCGGTTGAACCACTGTCCAGCATAACTCTTTTGGCCCTTGTGTGTGCTACCTTGATGTCTACTACGAGGGGGTCATCATGATGGGTGTGCAGGGACTAATTGGATTCTCCAAATGTCATTATGGGACAGTCGGGAAGGGAATTGAGGACGTCAAAACACTTGATGCTTGAGATTGTATAGGTGGGCTTTTTGTGATCCGCCTGTAAGGCCTCCTAACACAAAGCTGACGGCTATTACCCAAATGAATCCATCCATCTCTCCACTGTTTATCTGATCAACCTTTTTCTTATCCTTTTCCTCTTTTGTATATATGCTAGAGTCCTTGATCAGCTAGGTTATCAAGGGATTTCTTCAACTCTCGACAGTCTTTTGTTGTGTGTCTACATTCCTTGTGGTATTCACATCACTAACTTTTATCACGCATCGGAGTGGATGTTGTGAAGGGGTGTGGCCTCAAGAGCATGGACTTATCTTTGCTATCCAACTAAATCTCCCTTTTGTTCTTGCTGAATCGTGATTTATTTCCGTGATCTCTGAATTTGTCTGACCAACCTCCCTTCTTTTGGTGTTTTGACTGGTCCTTGTGGCTTCCTTCTTCCTTCCTCTTCTTACTTCCATATCCGAGTGGTGACATATGTCTAACACGAGGATGAACTTGCAAGCTTCACTCATCGATTCTGAAAAGGTTTTGACCTCATTTTCAGCGAAGGACCACCCAAACGTCCGGGTAACTACCCCAACATCAAAGCGGAGAATGCTACAACATCTTGTAGATCTGAAACTTTAAGTGATTCCTGATTGAGTCGCTTGATATAGTCGACTAGACCGTCGTTCTTCTCATTCTAACCGCCATTAAGTGGAGGCTGGTTTTCTTTTGCCTCTCTACTACAACGAAATGATTGATGAACATGTCCTCCAATATATAGAAGTGTATAATGATGCCGACTGGTATAGCTCTTGGAACCAATTCAGTGCTAGCCCTTTCAATGTGGTGGGAAAGTAGTTGCACCAAGTGGCCTTACAGTTGGTCTGAATGCTCATCTGAGCCTTCTACCTCGTTATGTAGTGTAACCCCCAAATTCTAAGCATCAGTATACTCAGTGCGTCATTGTCATACTTTCCATTAGGTACGGGACCACATCATCCATCCAGGTAGATGATCGGTCCAAGGATGAATACATATTGGGTTAATTAATTCCAAGGATTAGTAGTGGAAGACCCTCCGCTGCCTTACTCGGTGTGTCACCGTCATACTTTCCATTAGGGAAAGTACAAGGCAAACATTGTTTCATATAGCTAAACCTTTATAATAGTTATAGTATTAATTCTAAAAACATATAATCAGCTTAAGCATAACTAATGTTATGTAATTTAGTGATCATAAACTTGGATTACATAACTGTCATAATCGCAACACACATGAATTAAAGTAAATTATTCCTCACTGCTATACCATCCCATCTTCATATGCATACCTAAACAGAAAATAAAATATCATGAGCTGAGGCTCGGTAACATTTTACTCTAACATCGTAAATTTATTTTACTTGCAAAGAGAGAAAAGATAATATAATCAAACTATTTCGTAAACATTCACTTCGAATCAAGAATTTTAATATCATTGTCGTGCAATAATATAATCTCCATTATCATATTTCATTATCATAAAACTTTCTTTGGTTACTTGACGAGTACAACAGAAGGCATAGCCACCGAGGACATAAATCCCCCATCAGAAGGTGACATATAATGACATAAATCGTAATAGAATGCAAAGCCATTGAGGATATTCATCCCCCATCATAAGGTAGCATATAATGCCAATAGTAACATAGGCCAAAGCCACGTAGGATATTCATCTCTCATCAGAATGTGGCATATAATGTCAAGCAAAGCCACTAATATGGGTGCCTCTAAACATAAGTATCTTTAGCAACACCATAACTTGTCTGTCTCTAAAAGGTGGCATTAGGGACAACCTATAATTAGCGACGGGCTAATTAGAGGCAGCAAGAAAATTGCTTCTAAACACCATTAGAGACTATAAATATATATTTAGATGCAATTTTGGCTTGCCTATATATGTAGTTTTTTTGTAGTGTAAGGGCATTGATCCCCCAATAAGAAGGTGGCATATAATGCCATAATGCGGGTACCACCTAGGACATTGTCCCCCATCTAAAAGTGGGCGTTGTCGCCAGATAACAGAACGATACGTTCATGACGTAGAGAACATATTACTGCCATTTATCATCTTTCACTTTCATCTATCATGTTTCGTTTTTTTGAGTAGTTTTCATAAAACATAGCAAAGTCATTGCATAACGTCATCAAATCATTTACTTCTAATAGCATCAAATCATTTACAAACATCATTTACATAGCAAATATTTCATATCCGACACACCATAAATAACGTAACTTAAACATTTATAAAAGCATCTTAAAACATAGTTGGAAGGGGGAGTGCAGGTGTTAGTAGTAGACGTTTCCTCAAATCCTGCTTTACAACCTTGATAGCCAGGGGAGGCTTGCAATATCTCTTCCTCTTTAGTCTATTCAATTTCAAGAATTTATAAGACTTATTAATATTTTATTCTAAATTTTGCGTTTCTTGATCCATTTCCATCATGTGCCCGTTTTTGGAAATATTTAGGAGTTTTATATATTTAGGTGTTTAGTGGTTAATAAAAGTCATATGCATTCTTTCTACTTAACAGCTTAGTGTCTAAGCTATAATTCATGACTTGTGAGTATGAACGTCTTATTGTAACTATTTTATATATTATGAATTGAACATTTAGACATGGTAAAATTTTGTTAACCTTTAATTCAAAACTTTACTGCATAAGTTGTAAGGATCCTTTGAATATATTCGTCATTTTATAATTTAGAAAACTGATCTTTAATTAGTCTCATGGTTCATGATTCGGGCTTATTCACTTGTAATTATTGACTTTGTACAATAATTTTTTTTTGGTTATGTAATTAAGTTTATATCCACCAAAAAAACCACCATAAATGCACAGTCTTTGGACTTAAACAGAGAGTTTAGAAACCAAAGAACTACCTAGACCATCAGGTCAAAACAAAGCAACCATCACAGATGGTTTATCCACGCTTTATCTACTCTACTACACTTTTGTGGAAGACAAAAATTCACTCTATGCTTCACACAATACTTAATCATATCTACACTCTTCTGAATGTTATTTAGATAAGAATGCCAATAGGCATCATTTCTCACTCTCCAAATCTGGTATGTTATAGCTGCTATAACTGTACAAAGTATCATCTTCCTGGTCTTTGTCCCTCAGTATACTCTGTACACCCAAGTAACCCATTGTTGAATGTTCCTCCTTCTAGGATTAACCCCAATCCATGCAAGAGTATTCCTCAGGAGCTGTTGACTCTAGACACATTCAAAGAATAGATGGTCATGGGATTCAACCCCCTGACCACATGTGTTGTCTGTACATACACCTACTGAAAAAACTTATCTTTTGTTTTCAGCCTATTCTGAACACCCATCCATAAAATAAATTTATGCTTTGGTAGGGACATTCTATTCCACACATTTTTTGCCCAAGCAACAGGCCTAGTATCTTCTTCAGTCAACATCTTGTACACCTTATTAATCTGGTATGTATTCCCAGACCAACTAAGGAGGTCATTGTTCTTCAGGATGTCTTTGACTTTACATAAGTATTTCATGACCCAGCTTCATTAGAAGATGCCTTGTAGTCCAACCAATTCTGCTCCTTAATGTACACATTGTGAACCCATTTAACCCATAGATCATCCTTGTTAGCCCCAATATGCCAGACCAACTTGTCAATAGCATCTATTTTCCACTTTTGAATTTGTTTGAATCCCAACCCTCCATCTTTCTTAGGCCTGCAGACATTACTCCATTTAACATGCCTTCCTTTATCCTCCTTTGTTTTCCTACTCTATAAGTAAGCCCTGCATACATCATCAAATTTTTCTAGAACAACCACAGGAAGAAGGAACACATGTGCCTAGTAACTGTAGATACTAATTAATATTGCATTCATAAGCTGAGCTCTTCCAGCAAATGATAAGTTCCTTGTACTCCATACACGAATTCTTGCAATCATCTTATCTGCTAACAACTCACAGTCTGTTGCCTTTATCCTCTTAGCTAAGATAGGGACTCCTAGATACTTAAAGGGCATAGAGCCTCTAACAAACCCAAAAAATTGAGTAATCCTTGTTGCATCACTCTCGTTCACTCCATGGCAGTATAAAGCTGATTTGCCTTTGCTAGCTTGTAGCCTTGAAACCTTAGAGAACAAATGAAGGCCTTGGAGCATCAGGTATACAGAAGGAACCTCCCCTTTACAGAACAACATTAAATCATCTGCAAAGCACAAATGATTTAATTTAAGTGATCTACACCCAATAAAATGCTTGAATATGTCCATGTAACTGATGTAGGCCATTATCCTGGATAAGTAATCCATGCATAGTACAAAAAATAGAGGAGACATTGGGTCACCCTGTCTCAACCCTCTCTTGGTAAGGAAGAATCCTTCCGTGCTTCCATTCAACATTAAACTAAACCTAACTGTCTTGATGCGTTCCATGATGCATTTGATAAAATGAGCAGGAAATTCCAGATCAGTTAGTAGATCTTCCACAAATCTCCACTTAATTGAGTCATAAGCTTTTTTAAGATCTATTTTCATAACCACCCCTGCTACTTTACTCCCTCTATTGTTGAATCTTTTAACAAGATCTTGACATAGCAAAATATTGTTTATGATATTGCTCCCTGTGATGAAGGCTCACTGGTTAAGAGCAATCAGGTCTGGTAGCACCTTCCCTAATCTCGAGCATATTAACTTCGTTATTGTCTTGTATAAAATGGAACAACAAGCAATAGGTCTATAGTCCCCCACACTTGTTGGACATTTCACCTTAGGCACTAGAGTAATAGCTGTAATATTTATTTCTATCAGCATCTTGCCATGCCTGAAGAAATCTTGGATTGCATCTATAATTTCCTATCCAACAATCTCCCATGCCTTCTTAAAGAAATGACTTGTATAGCCATCAATACTCGGGGACTTTTCGTCAGGGATAGAAAATAAAGCATGCTTCATTTCTTCAGCACTGAAATTCAGGTGAAGCATTCTTTGCTGTTCCTCAGTCACTTTCCTGCCTTTGTTGATGATAACTGCTTCAACAGTCTTTGTTTCTCTGCTACTGCCTAACAAATCTTGGTAAAATGACAGGAATGCATTTGTAACTTCCTCAGGTTGAGACACCCAAATACCTTGCTCATTCTTCATTGTGTTAACCCTATTCTGCACCCTTCTCATTTTGAGATTTTTGTACAATAACTATATCGATCTTGTAATCTAAACTATCGATAAGTGCCTGATACTTTAACGTAAATTTAAAAAGTAAATTGTACTTAATTTAGTATTATACTCTAGTTGATATATTAGAGTTACAAATAAATATGAAAGATATTATCGAGTATTATCACATAGTATATCATTATTTAATCGTTTATTAGTCATAGTTAAATCCAATAATAATTAAATTACAACTGTTATAGTTTATACTTTATAGTAAATTTTATTATGTTTTGGTTACTAGCTAAACATCAATATCAACATCCAAGTAAGTCAAGTAAGAGTTTATCTTACTTAGTTCATTCCCTTTATTTCTTTAGAAAGGTCAACGCAATTATTAAACCAAGATATTAAGCCCACCAGTTACAATGGTATATTTTGAATTTAAGTATCAACTAAAACTCAAAAACAATAGATAAGGATGTATCCTCATACATGTGCTCAACGAACAGACACGGGAACAGAGGGAAACGAAAATTGGGCGGCGGTTGGGCTCCGACAGCAGTGTAGGGTGGCGTGACACCAGTGGTGCACCGAGAAGGATTCCGGCGAGATCGCAACAGAGGATAAAGAGAGGAAAAGAGCTAGGAGGGAGAAAGAGCTGGGTGAGGAAGAAGGGAGAACGACTGGGTTGGCGGTAGGTGGGCAGCGCACATGAGGCACAATGGTGGACAAAGGTGGTGATGCGGTGGCTGCATAGAAAATAGAGGGGGGGGGGGAGGGAGAGGACGATTGTTTAAAAGAATTAGGGGCGTTTGTAATGGTGGTTTCTGGCAAAGGTAGGAAATAATTCGTGGGTGTTTTTAAGATCGATTAAGGAGTAAACGTGGCTATTTATAGCCATGTTTGGGGTTCATATGAGTTGGATTTTGGGTTGATGGAAGTAATAAAAATTATGGTTTTGGGAGATATCTGAGTTTCTTTCATTTGAAGTATATTTTTATGTGCAAGAAAAATTAAATATGATTTACAACTCTATTGTTGACTTGTTTTGAGGGAACATGGGGGAGTTGGGGAAAACATGTTGACGTGGAGTTTTTGGTTGGGAGCAAATTTTGGCGTGCAAGAAAAATAATTCTGATTCAGAAATCCATGGAGATGGAGGAGTTGAAAAAAAATTAATGGATCATTATTTTGTGGAGAAGAAGGAGAATGAGTGGGAAAAATTCAAGTCACTAACTTTCACTTTATTTTTATTTTATTTTATTATTTCTTCCTTTCTTTCTCTCATTTCCTTCTTTTTAGTATTATTTTAATCTAATTATTTGTAACTCTTGTATTTTAATACAACATATAATTATCTAATGAGACTAAAAGATGTAGAACAATAAATTTTTTTTCACACCTTATAATTAAAGGGAAAAAAATTAACTACTAATTATAATTATTTAGTTTAGACAAATGTAAATTTTCGTGATATTACATGTGGTCGTCTAGGTCAGTTAAGCGCCGAATGGTTCGATGGGAGGTGATTTTTTTTGCCCGAGATTAGGGCCTCTAGAATTGCTTGGCTGAAGGGGACCATGAACTTGAGAGCACCACTATTGATTCTCGGGTGGTTGTATTTTGCCGAGTCACCATATCCCTCTATGTGAGCGCGAATTCTAGAGTTGTGCTCCTAGGAGGCTGCCTTTTATCAAGCATATGCCTGAAGTCATACCCATTCTTTAAGCGCTAGTCATTTACAAAGTGTCGAACATCTTCGGGTCTCTTTGCACCATCCCCCTGGGGGGCCCTTGAGGAGGCGTGGGTGGCTTCCCCCTATCGAGGGGATTTGTCTCTTGGCCGGCGACACACATCCACTTCTTGCTTGGACTTCTGTCTGCCAGGCTGACCGTCATCTTTTGTCCTTGATCTAGGTCGATTTGGTTGACCATGCTGAGATGGTTGGATGGCTTCCTCTCGACGAGAGGGTACCATGGTCCCTCCCTGACCGACCATGAGAGGGAAAGGATTCGGTTGTTGACGCCCTTGTTGCAGATTGGTAAACCTATCAATTAGACTCTGCTGGAGTGTTTTTTTTGGAGCTGAGCAGCAACTAAAGTGATGTTTGTTGTCATTATAGGGGTGGGATCAACTTGTTGTAGCCGACCTAATGCCGTAGGCGAACCCTCTCTAAGGTTTTGAGGGTTGCCATCATTATGAGGGGAACCGTCATCCCAAGGATCGAGAGATTGTACCGTCACTAGTGGAAAAAAAATCACTTAATCCGGTCAAAATCCAGGTTACTGATCCGACTTTGGGTCGAATCTGCTGGGCTTGGATCAGATGACGGTCCTTAACTGATCCAGTTGAAAATCAGATAAGATAATACTACTAATCTGGTTGAGTATGAAAAGCAAATCAGCTAAGTATAAAAACTGATTTGGAAATTACACTAAACTGAGTCAGTTAGCCCTATGTTAGTTTTTTTAAAAAGTCACTCCATATACAGACACACTACCAGTTACATTCATCAACCACGCGAAATGACATAAAGAATTACTTGCCACACTGCCAGTTTCGTTCAATAATTCAAGCCGACAAAATGAAATAAAGAATTACATTAACCCATATACAACAGTAAGTTTGTTCAACCCTTAACTAGAAAAGAAACAATGGGGAAGAGAAGGTTATAATCCAAATATATTCAACCACCAAAAAAAATAAAAAATTACATTCATTCTTAATAATATAAAAATAATAGATTAACCGAACTAAAATAAACCAGCGAAATTACCAAAAAAATTACATTAACTCAAAATTACAAAAAGGAAGATACTAGATCGGTAAATTAACTCGAAACAAATTTACATTAAAGTGAAATTAAACAAAATTTACAAAAACGAAACAAAATCTAAATCAAAAGTTCATGAACCGGTTACACAAATTTATTCCAAAAAAGTTAAATGAAATAAACCTAAACTACCAAACAACAAATAAACTCTAAAATATCACAACTGAAAATAAATGGTAAATAAAACTAAATCTTAAGCCTGTCTTAGATCTGGAATGACGAGAGGAGATGTGGTATCGTATGACGACTAGACTCCGCAACTGGTGGTGAGGAGGTGGCCAGGAGACGAAATTTGGTGGTGAAGAGACGAAATTTGGTGGCGAGGAAATGAAATTCGAAGGTGACGAGACTAAATTTGGTGGTGACGAGACAAAAATTGGTGGTGAGCACGTGTAACTGGGCTAAGGATGAGAGAGGAGACAAAATCTCTCAACATCAATCGAGCAAATTTGAAGATGGTGGTTTTTTGCATGAGAGGAGGATAAAGGAAAGGGGGAGGAGAGAATGAAGATGATGGTGAATGAGAAAAAAGAGGGAGGACTTGAGGAGATATCGAAGGGAGAAGAGATAGTTTTCATAGGGGACTTCAGTTAGGGTTTTGTGGGGAATAGAGTAAGAAAGCTTCTTGGGTCGTGTGGGATGTGGGAACGGAAATTAAATAAGAAAGCTTAACCCAACTGATCCAATCCAACCTAAAGCTTAGGTTGCAGTTCAAGTGATTTAAGGTCATTTAAGTTAACAGAATGAATACCAATCAATTTTTGAGGGTCTCTATAAACTTAAGGGGTAACTAATAAATTTTTAAACGCAGGGGTACCTCATGAATTTCATAAAACCTTAGGGGTACGTGGTGAAAAAACTGTTATTTTTTTTTTGTTTCTTCTACGTCCCTCCTTCCTCCCCTTTCACTACTCTACGTCCCCTCCCCTACTACCCCAAATATTCCCTTCCCCATCCCTGTCGCCAGAAATTCTCGAGTACAAGCTTGTACTTGCTGGCTAGAGTAAAGTATATAGAATCCCCAAAGCAAACACAAGCATAATCTCTCCTTAATTTCACGAGAACGGAGTTTTAGGGTAAAATCATCGATCAAACATGAATGTTCTATGTTATTATGTGTGTTCTAATTCTTCAACATTGGTGTCAGATTAACTACGCATCCTGAGTTCGATTCCCACCGCAAGTAACACTATACCTAGATTTTGTGGGAGTTCGGTAACGCTTCGAATCCCTAGTGTAATCGCCTTGAATTTGTGAAGTAACACTAACAATATACATGTTGAATTAAATAAAAGGAGAAGCAAAGAAAGAGAAATTCCAGCATATAAGAAAATTTTGTGTGTGAAGAAGGGGGTTAATCAAATTGGGGACCCACTAGGTAGAAGGAATTTAGGGAAGGCAGAAGTAAAGTAAATACGGCAAGCAATGAGAGCTATGGAGTGGTGGAGGGAGCATGTTGGTTAATGTTGGGATTGAAGGTGAGGGAAGGAGGTGTAGGGAAAGAATGAAGCCATTGTTGTTGGACATAGAATTTTGGGAGTTAACATGAGTTGGGGAGGGAGAATTTATTTTTATTTTTGAGTTTTGGAGGATAAGTTTTGTTGTTGAAAGAACGAGAAGACTAGAAGAGAGGGAGGGTTTTTCTTAGGTATATTTGTGTATGGTGTATTAGATTATATTGATGTTGGGGGTTTGAAGAAATACGGGAACGAAGGTGAGGAGGAGAGAGAATGTCGCCATTATTACATGGATGTTGGGGTTTGAAGAAATATCAAAGTGAAGGCGAGGAGGAGAAAGAGTGTGACCATTGTTGTTAAAGAGAGTATTTTTAGATTGATGTGAGTTACGGTCCTTGCGGAGGTGATGTTGTGGCTAAAAAGCAATTGTGTAAAGATGAACTAACGGCGGGTTAACGTTGTTCATCACAAATGGCATTTGGTGCAAATCAATAATACCTTAGGGGAATTTGGTGCATTTCCCAAACAACGAGGGTACTTGCTGGATTTCATGAAACCTCAAGGGTACCTGGTGAAAAAAATATTTTTTTCGTTAACTTTTGTCAGTTTTTTAAGTTTAATTTTGTCATTGTATGTCATTAATTTTGTCTCCAAATGTGGATAGTTTTATATTAATGTTTGTAATGTAGTATATGATGTTTCAGATTGATAATATTGTGATTCTATTATGAAATTGGAGTTCAGAATGTTTGACCTTTTAGCTTTGTAATTTTAGCATAGTCTCGTAGGAGTATTAGATAGTCATCTTTTAAATACAATTTCACACTCATTGATCCTGTTGAGCTGGAAAATCGAATCAGTTAACCACACTAACTGGTCCTATTTTCCAGCTCAACCGGATCAGGTAATTGTAACTTGATCCGGTTGTAAACTAGATCAATTATTTTTTCCTAGCTGCTCCAAGCCCACTCGTTCTGGCCGGATAACGAATCATATGATGTTTTTAGTGAACACTCACTTCCTCAAACCCCTCTGTGTACAATTACGAGAATTCAACATGAGCCAGGAACATTTGAGCTTAACCGAAACACTCACATCACTTTCCCCCCTCCATGTCCCCCATCTCCACCTCGAGTGTAGTTTGTAATTGATGTAACATCAGTAAGGTTTGCATGTCTGATACGTCCGAGTCTCTCGAAAATGACACAGGGTATTATGGAATTATTTCTACCAGAGAACCTCGAGAAAACAATGAGTTTCTTCGACAACTTCTCTCTTCAAGAAGTGAAGGCCTTAATGCAAAACTCACCTCTCAACCCTAATGTGAATAAACACGTAATGATGTACAAGAACGACGAGCTACTGCCAACCCATGTCCCGCAAGACGCTGCATATCTTCCTCCCCTGATGAGAATCTTCCTGACATGGTTCTTAAAGAAAGAGGTAGGAGCAGAGGACGAAGAAAGAAGCTGGTATCCTCCAAAGCTTCAGGCCATGGATTGAACAAAGAAAAATTAGGTCTTTTCTACTTCCCCTAAGATTAAATAAAATTCCAAACTATCAACCTAAGCTAGTTAACTGGTAAGCAAGGGTCGAACCTTGAGGATAGGAGGTCTCACCAACGTAGAGTAACTAAGACTAAGGTCATGTTTGGCACTAGCATTTTAAGTAGCGGGTACAGATTGGATAAATAAAAAAACTACTTAACGAAATTTAGGAGTGTTTGGCAAGGTAGCGATTATGGTAACCGGTAGAATTTAGGGCATATTATGGGTAGCTTTTGTGAAACGTTACAATTATTTAGGTCAATTGATCCGGTTTTGATGTTTGACCGGGCCAGTAAACCATTCAGAGATTTTTAAAAAAAATTCCCCCCATTGGAGGCGGGAAGTGAGGACTGACGAAGGCAGAAATATACAACCAACCATTATAGTTTATACTTATATGTATAAAGAAGTAGATAGAAATAGAAATGAAATTTGCAAATACATAAGCAGACCACACCAAAGCTGACTGGACCAAGAACATTTTCTTTAGGATGGATGGAAGCACGGAGGGAATGGGAGATCGTAAGTAACTCAGTGAATGCTCTCCAAGAAGGGCTTGTTTGGAAGAAGGAAATGAAATATGAACAACCGCGCTGGTCGTACGTAACTCAAACTAAGATTCTAAAATGCACCTGTGTATACAAATAAAATACACCTCTGGGCTTTGTATACAAATAAAATTATAGTTCAATAAACTAGATAATTAACATCCTAAAAACAGAAACAAAAACAAATCAACATTCTAAAAACTAAAAAAAATCCCCCAAATCCAAACAAAATGAAAAACAAATCGACAATCTAAAAACTAAAAAAATAAATTAACGTTCTAAAAATAAAATAAAAAACAAAAATGATATCCAATATTCATGATCGAGATTAGGGTTTATTCGAACAAAAATGAGATCCAAAATTTTAGATCCCTAAACCTAACTTCAACTAAAATTAAAACCCTAAAAAATAGTACGAATGTCGATTCTTCTCTGTGGGAAGAGTGAAGATCTACTAGTCGGCGTAGGGCAAGCAAAAACTCAAATTGGCGTGGTGTCGCATCGCGTTCACAAATACCCAAATTGGCGTGGCATGCGTGCATGACATTGCATCGCGAAGACTCGACGAAGGAGGGTGAGTGGGGATGGCGTCACAAAGACTTGAGTGAAGAGGGTGAGTGGTGGTGGCGTCGCCTCGGCGGTGATTTAGTGTTGAGAGGGATGGATAAGGAGGGTGAGTGGTTTTAGTGATGAGTTCTCGGCTAGCGGATAAGGAGACTGAGAAGAGGAGGCTGGGAGGAGAGGGTGATAAAAGGATGGTGAGAGGAGGAGGTTGAGAGGAGAGGGTGAGAGAGAGAAGATGAGTGAGGAGGGATGGTTGGCAAATGGCAGATTACTGTTCAACTGAGAGGGAGAAGATTGGTGAGGAGGAAGGATATGAGAAATTGACTTGCGCTCAATTTTTAGTGCAAGACCGACTTGTTTTTAGGCCTAAAATCTTATTAACTGATCCGATGGGCCTAAAACTGGATTAGTTATTGGTAACTGATTCGACTTTAGACCCGACCGAATCAATTAATTGTTAACTAACCTGGTTTTAGTAGAATTGGATCAGTTTTGTTGTGTCGTTTAACCTTTTTTCCACTAGTTTAAAAATGAACTAAAATAGGTGAAGGTCGTTAAAAAATTGTTTGTGCTTTCTTCTATTTATGCTAAAACCTAAGTTTTATTTGCATAAAGAATTATGAAAGAATTAATTAGTTTTGCTAATAATTTGAACAAGTCATGGCTTAGGTTAGGCGACTTTAACGAGGTTAAGTGTCAAAATAAGAAACTAGGGGGTCAAACTATTAACCGCAAGAGAACTTATCTTTATTCATCTATCATAGATACTTGTAACCTTAGCTTGTTGATCTTTGCTTTTATGGTCCCAATTTACTTGGACTAATATAAGGAAAAGACATCCTTTTATGAGACACTTAATAGAGGTTGGGCTAATCCCGAGTGGATTAATCTTTTCCTTAATGCAACTTTGTAGCACTTATCGAGAATTAAGTATGACCATTGTTCTATATTTCTTAAACTTGACTCCAAACCCCACATTGGGGGGCCAAAAGCCTCTTAGGTCTTAACCCATGTGGCTTCTTAACAACGGCTTTCTTGACTTAGTTAAGGACGGTTGGCCGACCGGGAAATGTCAAATCCAAACTTCACTTGCTACCCTCCAAAGGGTCCCTTATGAGTGAACTCTTCCACTTTAGGAATGTTTATCATAGGAAAAGTAGAAACTTTTCTCGTCTAAAAGGTGAAGCTTACCTCTAGACCCATCCTTTTCCACAGTTCCATCATAATCTGGAAATTGAACTTCAGAATGACATAATAGTGTTCTTGACCAAGAAGAGAGTTTATGGAAAGCTAAGAGGAGATTGCAGATAATAAGGGAAGGGGAGCGTAATACTAGGTTATTCCATAGGAGTGTCCTCATCAAAAGAAATACTTCTAGAATTCTAAACTTGAGAGATGACATAGGCTATGTAATTCATGAACTTGAGGATATTAAATCAATCATTCATAACTTGTATAAGATCCAGTACTTATCGGATCATTTGTTGTGTGCTAAAAAAATATGTTTATGAGTGTAGAGTTTTTGGGGAATTACCCCTCTCAGATTGAAACCAGGCAAGTGATGTTTAGCATGCAACATTTTAAGGTCGCGGGCCTGGATGGGCTCCACTCTATTTTCTTCCAAAAAACATGGGAGCTAACGAGACATACAATTCCCTTAATATCCAGTCTGGGTTTGAAAGTCGTAGCATTCTCTAAGTATTGTGTCATGCCCTAATTTTCCTGATTCCCAAGCAAAATGCCCCAGAAACAATCAAGAAATTTCGACCCATTAGCTTGTGCAACACATTGTACAAGCTTGTCATCAAAATCCTTGTAAACCGTCTGAAACCCCTTATATCTGAGTGGATTTCTCTCAATGGGAATAGTTTCATTGAAGGTAGAGGCCTTGAGATCAATCTTATTGTTGCCTCATAAATTTTAGATTCCATGAAAAAGTAAAAAGGGAAACAGGGTTAGTTTGCCCTTAAGATTTATTTGGAAAAAGCATATGACCGTATTGACTGGAGCTTTGTCTAGCAATGTCTCCAGTATCATAACCTTGAGTAGGCCTCAATATCCTTGATAATAGATTGAATTTCAAATGCTTCTTCTTCAATCCTTGTAAATATCTGGAAAACTAAAAGGTACATTATTCCTGCGACCTACGCCAAGGTGATCCCATGTCCACCTATCTCTTCAATATATTCCACGAAGCCCTCTCGAAAATGATCCATGAGACTTGTGAGGACAAGACATGGGCCCCTTTTGGAGTTAGGCGCGGACGTACTCCGATGTTCAACCGTAACAGATTGAACGTCCACTTGTCACTTTGTCACTCCTTCATTTTATTAATTTTAATGTAAATTGTATTTTAACAAAAAAAAACATTTTTCCTCTATTTTTTCCTCTTTTCTTACCTCCATGTAGACACATAATCGTGTCTCATCCAATGATAAACATACCGCAGTATAAGTCGGCCCAATCCAACGGACGAGCAATCTAAAGAACCACTCCAAAATTGTGTTTCGAAATAATATTATAAAGCCCAATTAATTATTCATGATAATTAATTGTATTTGAGCCTAATTCTTTGAAAAGCCCAATTGATTAATAATTGATTGACTTATTTTAATAAATAAATATTTTCAAAAGATATTTTTCATTAGTTAAAAATCAGATTTTATACCATAAAATCAGATATTTATAGTCAAAAGATAAAATAAATCTTTTTAAAACGTGTTTGAAATAAAGTTGGCAAAGGCTCGTCAAGAGCCAGGCCGGTGCGCCTAGCGCACCAACCTGTACCTGGCGCACGTCTGTGCGTCCTGCGCAAGTCTGTCCACCTATGTCAGATGCAATAATCTGCACCGACCACGTGGATTCCTGACTCATTCAGTGCGTCAAGCACAAGACTCTACATGAGACGTGGAGTTTCTTTTTTATCTTTTTCAAAACGGGTACCACGTGTACGCTTTTTACTGGACATGTTGTGTTATGCGCTTGACACGTCAGCTACGCCATGCGCAGTAGGCGCGTGAGGTGCAGTGTCGTTCTGCCTACAGATACTCGTGATTTCCCGAATCAAACGAATCTTTTCATTATACATATGAACACAAATTCTCTCTAAACACTCAAATACTTTCAATCAGTTCTTAATCACATTGCGTTCCTGATTCCACGATTGTTCAGCCCAAAGGTCGTTGTACTATATATTCGATCTAAACCACATAGGTATAATCCTGAGGATCCTTGAATATATTCTCCATTTTTATATTGAAGTAACTAATTGTTCTTTAATGACATAGTAGATCTTTCAGTAATAATCGTTCTATTGTACATTCTAACCCATTTTCTATATTTTATTTTATTATTATTCATGGCTCTGTACATTATTTG
The DNA here is from genome assembly GCF_026745355.1 of Beta vulgaris subsp. vulgaris. Classification (NCBI taxonomy): domain Eukaryota; kingdom Viridiplantae; phylum Streptophyta; class Magnoliopsida; order Caryophyllales; family Amaranthaceae; genus Beta; species Beta vulgaris. Next base: position 20,642,787 of record NC_079205.1, on the reverse strand, counting down.
CATGCCTTATCATTATTCTATACATATATTATGATTGTCCTACGTTATTGCTTTTATAGCCTCACATGTTATTTTTTCTAATCATAGACCTAAAGAACGGTTCTAACATTAATCAAACTAATTTGGACAACCGTCAGGTTATCTATGATATTGATTGCCTAATAACTTGTCACTAAATAAATAGTCTTTTTATGTGTTTCCTTAACCAATCTAGACTAATTATTTTTAGGATGCTTAAAACATTATGTGGTTATTCTGTAGCGTAAAATCTGTAAGGAGTCGATATTTAGTAGAGGGAAGCAATGGGTGAATGTAGTTCGTTATGACTATAATCATACCCTCACCCCTGAACTAAATATCTGGTTCACTTTGACCATCTATGGAGTCATGACAGGGAAATCTACATTGGATAAGTCCCTAATGTGTCCCTACGATTTTTTCATATTCAATTAGGTTTATGATTATTCCTAAAAAGAATTGTTGGTGACTTCTTTCAAAACAATTTTCAATAAAACCCTAACAATGGGTAGTCAAATATAATACGCGCTCACACCGTGTAGGCGCAATAAAAATACGCCTACACTCCCACCACCACCAACCTCTATTTCTTCCTCTTCCCCCTAACACCAACCAACTCCCCAAAGCCGCCCAACCACCACCCTATCCCAGTTGCTGTCAGAGCCTCCCAATTGTTGCTAACACCACCAATTAGCCCAACTAACACCACAACAACCTACCAAAAGCACCCCAATAGAGGCGCTAACCTAATATAGATCAAGTTAAGTCAAGTCAATTGTCACTTTATCGGGTACGTTGGGAGAGACCTCTGTAAATTCGGTTCCCATCTTCCCCCTCATGTTTCATCACATTTTTCGAACACCTCCAAAAACAACACCAGGAAGGACGCCGTCTATGGTCTTTCCTTCAGCATGGCAAACTCAATACCATAGAGTGTGGCGGCCATCACTAACTGCTAAACCACTTAAAGACTCACAAACCCTAAAACAACCTAACCATCTCTCCCCAATCACCCCTCTAAGCACGTACACCACCACACCCTCAAAAACCACCACAAACAGTAACCGAAAAACCCCTAATCATCTATATAAACAACCCTAACCATCCTAAAAAAATCCAAACACCCTAAAAGAGAGAGAGAGAGAGAGAGAGAGTGGTGGGTGATTGGATATGCGCGGGTGGACGAATTCTTCATAGAAGAGATACTCTAATTGGTGGGTGGTGATGATAGGATTTCGTGGTGGGTGGACGATACCGTGTGAGTAGGTTCGACGAGGTAGATGTGAGAGTGTTAGACGAGAGGTGTTGGGTTTTGGGTGTTGGGTGTTGGGTGCTGGTAGTCAAGGAGGGAGAAAAAGAGGTTTGGTTGGTGCCCTGATGGTGGTGGGTTTTGGAGGATAGAGAGGTGGTAGTTAGGGGTGTTAGAAAAACCCAGTCTGCTTGACCCAACTCGTTGACCGGCCGACCCGTTAGAAAAAGGTGGGTAGTTTTGAAAAGAAATACTATTGTGATGGGTTGGGTCACTGGTCGTATATTATTGTCAACCGGGTACCTGAATACTCACGAAAAAGCCTTATTTGTCTTTTTGCCCAATTTCTTTGTAAGACTAGGTGCTTGCATTAGATGTGAGTTACAGCCTTTGGAACAATTTTTTTATATAATTAAGGGTGCGTTCTCTTCAACTCACAAAATTAAGTTTCAGGTCCAATAAGTTCAGATAAGTTGCAATAATGTCCAATCAGGGCAATAAGTTCCAATCAGGTCTAATAAGGTCCAATAAGTTCCAATTAGGTGTAATAAGTTCCAATCAGGTTTAATAAGGTCCAATCAGGTCCACTAAAGTCCAAATAGTCAATGTTCAATAAACATTTGTATTATTGTCTATTATTTTATTATTCATAATTTCATATCACTATTAGCTGATTATGTTATTATTAAAATTTTAATTAAAGTACCACAATGATTATATAGTATTATATTTGTATCAGTGTCTATTATTTTATTAAATATTTGTATTATTGTCTATATATTATTTTATTATTCATATTACTATTAGCTGATTATGTTATTGTTAGAATTTTTTATCAAAGTACTACAAGGTATAGTATTATACTTGTATTATTGTATTTGATTATTCAGATTACTATTAGCTGATTATATTATTATTAAATAATATTATAATCATGGTCAAATAATTATGGTTAACAACAATAATCATTATAATTACAATATTTTGCAATTCGTCTTTAAATAAGGAGTTAATACATTCTACGTACTACCTTCAAGTAAATGAAAGTGGAGTGAAAATTTTCACATGTGCCAATTTGAACTTGTTAGCAATAAATGTTAATCAACTTTTGATTTTCTACTAGTGCTTTATAAAATCAAAACAAGACTATTAGATATACTAGTGGTGAAAGTTATGTATAGGCAAGTATATAAATAGTAAATTTTATTTTGTTAAATTAATTATCATAAGAGATAATTAATAATTATTATTTTTTAAAAGGACGAATTTTAATAATTATTACTTCATAATAAATTTTGAGGGATAGTATTTACGTTAGGGGTAATATTTATATTATTAATGGTCAATTTTTTTGTCTAATAAGGTGAAATAAGTTTCAATCAGGTCCAATAAGGTCTAATAAGTTTTAATCAGGTCCAATAAGGTCTAATAAGTTTCAATCAGAGCCAATAAGGTCTAATAAGTTTAATAAGGTGAATAAGTTTCAATCAGGTCCAATAAGTTGAATCAGGTCCAATAAGTTGAATCAGGTCCAATCATGTTTAATAAGTTTCAATAAGTTCAATTCACGCTCAATAATTAAAGAGAACGCACCCTTAAGTCACCTTTTCATTAATGATCATATATCGATATATTCAAAAAGGTTAATGGAAAACAAACATACGGCTTACACAAATCACCTTTAGCTTCATCTTCTTTGTGATGAGGCTAGATTTTCTTGCCATATCACACATAATTCGAATGATTTTTTCCAAAGATATTAACCAGTGAGCTAGGCTTCAACAACAGAGTTTTCTAGTTCCTATTTTCACTTAGTCAGCTCTTCTACATGGAATGCTTTTATTGCTGACTTGATGTAATATGAATCTATATTTTCACATATCAACTAGTTTTTTTTCCCGAGTAATGCCTCGGGTCAGTTACAATAAACAAATATGTTATTATTTTTAAATTTCATGATTTATTTTGCTACTTTTCGTATTTTTTGTCAATTAAAAAATTGAAAAATTCACATCAGGATGTGATAAATTAAAAAAATTGAATGGTTCGAGTTTGAAAATAATACCTTAAAAGAAATTATGGTAAGAAAATATGACATCAATATTCTCTTGTTAGTTACGCAATAAGTGTACTATAGATGTATATACTTGTTTAAGTCTATTTAATTAAGTATAATTATTACAAGACTTTATCATATTTTATTTGAAATATTAGACAACAAAATCATAGTGTATTGATGGTTAAACTCTTAAATTTCATTTCAAAGGTCAAGTGTCCGATACCTTGCAATTACACATTTTTTTAAAAGTGAGAAGTACACATAGACAAAAAGCATTTGCGAAATTTGAGGAGAGTGACACGTGGCACATAAGCTTTCTTTCGCATGCCTTTTAATGTATTTGTATAGATTGGGCATCTGAGCTACAACTCTAATGATATTGTTATGCTAAAAAAATTATATGTGAAATATTCTTTCAACTCATCTAATATTGTTGTTTGTTTGGTTTCACAATGAGAAACCAAATGGCGAATTTTTGACATAAAACAAGTTTATAAAATAGACACTAATAGTTTTTTCCCAGGTACACCTATGACTACCCTATATGGGAAAACCAGGTACTTGATAATCGGGTGTACGTTCGATTTTTCCGGGTCAGGCTACGAGCCAAATTTCCAACTACCCGCATGTTCAAGTACCTTGAATATCGGGTACTTGGAATATCCGATACACGGTTACAAACACCCCTAAAGTGGTAGCATGGTTGGGATGGTAACTACTCGAGAAAGAAGAAGAAGAAAGGATGGAGAGAGAAAAAAGAATTTAAATTTGCAAAAAAATAGAAAAATTGACTTGTTAAACCGACAAGTCATTTGACTTGCTAAAACTTTAAATGATATAAAAGTTAGCTTATTACAGGATAATCAGATGGTTGGCTTATTTTTAGTGTACCACGTCAAAGGTTGACTTATTTTTAATATTTTTTTCCTATGAAAAATGTAGTTCTGATTATTTTGAGAAGTTATAAAGCAAAGTTGGGATTCTTTCAAGATAATTTAAAGTTGAAATTATTTTGAGAAAATAAATGAAATATGTCAATTATTCCTAAATTTAATTAGTGAGTTCTTTTTTTTTTTACTTATGGTTTTTAATGAATAGATATTAAAAAAATTGCTTACTTTTACTTATTCTTCTTTTATCCACTATTAATGGTTTGTTCAACGCAATTTGATTCTTCAATGGAGGATTTTTTTTTTTTTTGCTTTAGTATAGAGAGAAAATGCAGATAGTGTGTTCTTCAAAATGGAGTTATAAACCAAATATCAGAAAATTGGTAGGTAAAGAATTGGAGAGAGAAGAAAAAAAAAGATACGTAGAAAAGTTACCAAAGTTTATAAATACAAAAAGTAAATAAAACATGAGGTTTAATCATTTTCTTATTTAAAAAGAAAAGCAAGAAAAAAAAGAAGAAAAAGACAGGTTGTTCAAGAAAACCTTTTTTAAAGTAATTTTATGGGCAAACTTGCAAAAACTCAGTTCAATTAATTTCAATTTAGTTCAATGGTTTCCTCTAGGGTTTCTCTTTGGAGGATTTTTTCTCTCTAGGGTTTCTCCTTGGGAGGTTTTTTTTTCTCTCGAGGGTTTCTCCTTGGGAGGGTTTTTCCTTAGCCTCCGTCGCTAGGTTTTTCCTTCCTTCTTTCTTCTTTCTTCTTTCTCTTTGTTTTCTCATCACTTTTTTTTTTCTTTGTCGCAATTGTGAATCTTTGTAGGGGCTTCCATTGGTGTTCGTACCGGTGGTAAGCCCAAAAAACCTTTTTAATTGCTTCCAATAAGTATATCCCATCATTAAGATGGCATTTATTTTAGGATGTTCCATTTCTTTTTTTTGTTCGTCTAATGAAGAAGGAAGATCTAACAATCACTATTCTCTGTAAGAATCTAGAAGACCACGGAAGTATTTTCACCCAAACGACTATGCATCAGCGGGAGTTAAGTCGAATCAGGGCGAACTCACAGATTGTATTGCTTCAGATAAGTTTTTTATTAAGGCTATTTTTTATGAAATCTGCGATGTATCTAGTTCTAAGGTGTTATATACCTGTGCTGGAATTTTCGATTTTTCAAGAATTGATTGTAAGTGCTGTTTGGCTATCCTTTATGAATGAAATTATTTTTCTTCCTGTAAAAAAAAATCATTTTCTTATTTGGTTAGTTTGTAACTCATCCTTTATCTTCCCTATATGTTCGTTTGTGTTCGTTTATTGATTTATCCATGCTCCAGGCCTCCAGCCTTTTCGTTTCATTATCTATTAGTTGTCGTTTCATATCCGATACATGACATCATTATGTATCCGAGATCATGCTGTATATATGCTCTTCTTATTCCCCTTTTTACATAATACTCCGACATTTCAATGTACCCAGAGTATTTGTTTACACATAGTGATTTTGGTACTCATTTGCTAAAAGCCGCCCTAAAATTTCATATTAACGCCCTAAATACGTACTTTTATACACTAGCTATACTAACACTATTTTTATCCACTAGCTATACTAACACTTTTACCCCCTTCCTCTGTACTAACACTTTTACCCTCCACGCTCCCCACCACCGAGAACCACCACAACCATCAACTCCAAAGTTCCGGCAACCTGAATTCATCGGCCCTAAATCCACCAATGATCCGACAATCGTGACCCCTCCGGCGACCCACCACCCAAAAATTGAATTTTTTTAAAAAAATTTTATGGTGAGGCGTCCATGGTGGACGCCCCACCACAGGTACAAGCGCCCACCATAGACGCCTATACCTTTGGTGAGGCGCCCACGGTGGACGCCCCACCACAGGTACATGCGCCTATGGTGGGCGCCTGTACCTGTGGTGGGGCGTCCACCGTGGGCGCCTGTACCTATGGTGGGGCGTCCACCGTGGGCGCCTCACCATAATTTGTTTTTTAAAAAAATCAATTTTTGTTTCTCATAAATTCAGATCTTCAATTTTCTTTCAGTTGGATTCATGTTTGTGCAGAGCCTTTACATTCACATTGAAGAAACGTAATGAGATTGAGGTTTAAGAAAAGTGGGAGAGATCAAAGAGAGGAGCAAGAATTTTTCTTTCTCGGGTGTGAGCTTGAGATTTATTTTGCAGGATATATGGAGGAAAATGTTCAATTCCACTGCAGTGTGTGAAATTTACTTTGCAGAATTTCTAGATATATGGAATAGAAGTATTTGGCAAGATGTGCAGGTGAGAAGGTATACATGTCGTGATAACGGTGGAAGAAGAAAGTAAAGGTGAAAGTCAAAGAAAGGGGGGAAGAAGGAGAAGAATTTAGAAAGTATAAAATACAGTATAAAATTATGTATTTAGGGCGTTAGTAAAAAAAATTTAGGGCGTTAAATAGCAATTATGGTGGGGATATCCGACATTTCAATTGTATTAAGTGGAACCAACTTAATTTAATCTCGGTATAAGGGTTACTTGTTGTACATTGTCAACACTAATGTCATCCCCTTCTGAGCCAATTGAAAGTAAGTGTCTTTCAATAATGAGCACTCAAGAAATTGTTATTACCATAGTATAAATCTTATTCCTATATGCATGCTATGCATGTGAAGTCGAAAGATGAGTGATAAATGCTTTGCATTTTGTTTGATTTGTTTCCTTTTTTTATTTTTTAAACTACTAAAGTAGTAGGGTTCTAATTTTCGTTTCTAGTTAGCAGTATATTTGTTTGTCCCAGTATTTTATGCATTGGTGGAAAAAAGAAATTTGAAATATTGGGTAAACAAGCAAGGTGTCATCAATTAGGGGCAATTGTTTGTCCCAATATTTTACGCATTGGTGGCAAAAAGAAATTTGAAATATCTTGAGAAGCAGTTATCAAATGGCTAAATAAGTGGCAAGGAGTGTGGGCTCACGTGCAATTTAGTTGAGATAAACAAGGAAGTAGTTGAGAATAAAGGGGAGGTGCAATCTACTGGTTTTTAGTGGAGAACATTCTTTTAGCTATATATATTTTGTATTGTAACCTACTTTAAACTCCAACCACTACGGGACATTAGCATACGATCTCTTTTTCTCTAGCTATTACTTCATTATTCCATACTCCATAGCAAACACTTTCACTATCCCTATTAATACTTTACAAAGCTACCGTGTAAATTGTACTCAAATGCCTATATTGACGGCGACACCTTCATAGTAGATTGGTGATCAAGAGAATCACCCACGGTTATTCCCATCTTTCGGGTTTTCCGCGTCAACAATTGTTTGTCTTTCTATTCTTTTATTTATATTCTTGTTGATCATTAATTATTTCATTTTTAATTCTATATATTGTTCTTGTTGTTGGCTTCCCAATACCTTTTGCGTACTTGGTACAAAATCGGCATAAACAATTTGGCGCCCACTGTGGGGACTTCAGCAAGATCTCTACACATCGTTCATCACTTTCTTTTTGTCTATAATTTCGTTTATGCCTTCTCTTTTTTCTGTGTTTGCGATGGCAGGAGATTGGGTAACCACTCAAGAAGTCATAGATGAACTCAACCGCGTCAAGGCTGCTATGGCGGAATTGCAGAATAGCTATGCCACATCATGCATGGAGAATCAAAGCCTGAAATCTGCTCAAAAGTCCAAAGGCTCTAAGCGCGGCAACATAGGCGACATCTCCAAAATGCCTGACGCCGTCATTGAGCATGACGTCGACATTGAGCAGCGTCTTCAGCGACTAGAAGACATGATCGCCAGAATCCCTGGCGTCCCTCGTCCTATGGAGAAAGCGACGCCAAACAGCTATCCGGACTCACCTTTTGCTAATTTTATTGCCATGGTCGAGGTTCCAAAGCGGTTCTGCGTCCCAAGCATGAAGATGTACGACGGCACTACAGATCCAAATGACCACGTCGCCCAATACAAACAACGGATGATGACCATCTCAATTCCTCGTAGCATGCGCGAGGCATGCATGTGTAAAGGATTCGGATCCACGTTGACTGGACCAGCCCTGCAGTGGTTCATCCACCTTGGCAACGACACTATCTCTTCCTTTGCTCAATTGATTAATATTTTTAATTTGCAGTTTGCTAGTAGTTGTAAGATGGAAAAACAAGCTAGTGACTTACATAGAGTTGTGCAAAAATCTGATGAATCCTTGAAAGAGTTTGTTCACAGGTTTAATAGGGAAAAGGTGTCGATTCCAAATTGCGACGTTAAGATGACGATTGAAGCTTTCCGATGGGGACTGGATGAAGACTCAGATTTGTACAAAGAGCTTACCAAGTATCCCTGTCCAACGTTCGAGGATGCTCAAACCAAAGCCTCGGCCCAGATCCTATTGGAGGAAGACATGCAGTCAAGAAAGGAATTTTATGACGTTGACAGCAGGAAGTCGACGCCAAACGAAGAAAGGTCATGGCGTCCAAAGCCTTATGATCGTCCACAACAAGTTCATAGCGTCCGTCAGACTCATCAAGCCAACGATTGGAAAAAAGATCCGAACTGGACGTCGTCCAAAAAATGATGTCGACGTCAACAATTGCGACGGCGTCTGGCAACTGGACGTCGTCCAAAAAGTGACGTCGACGTCAACAATTGCGACGGCGCCTGGCAATTGGACGTTGTCAATTATTTCACATCTCAAGGAGGGTAAGCACGTTCCCTGAAGTGGAACGTCATCCATCTAAAACTCTATCACTTTTAATCGTATTATGTTGAGAACAAAAGGGACACCACTACATGTAAGTAACCAACAAGTTAAATTGAGTTATTTCATTTCATGTTGTTCTCAACATATTCTATTTCCTTTGTATTTTAAACGCTATTTATTTATATTATATTAACTTGAGCGTCGTAGGACCGTTGGAGGAAGCCAATGATCATCTCACCTTTGTTGTATGAAGACAAGCATGGAAGGCAAGGATTAGTTGACAGTCAACTTTGAGACAATCGAACACCACAATGTTCACATTCACATGACACCGCCATCATCAGCGTCGACGACGACATCACAGTTGACGTCGACCTTCATTATGACGGCGACAATTTTAAGCTGGGGCATCAAGTAAGGTTTGACGGCGTTCAGGTGAACACAACGTGACTTCTATACAAAAAGGGACACACACCTTAAGAAGTCATCACAACAACATACAAAACACCACACGCAATTAATTAGAAGAGACAATTTAACGAACCCTTCTTAACAATTAACACGGCAAGTGGTTTCAAACATCAAAGGTACCTACACACATACGTACACACATTCATACAAACATAAGGGTCTTACACTTGACGACATATCCTGGATGACAACGTTTAGTTTTAAAACTAAACCTCTAGTCACGATGGAAAAGTCATATACATATGTACATACATACTTACAAACATACATTTATTTGGATAACACACAATAAACATATGCAACGACTTTTATACACAAAAAACTAACACTGAAAACTAATTTGTCTCCATGGAATTTTTGTCCTCTGCAACAGTGGCATATTCAGCAGTTGTCGCCGTCTCAGCAGCGGCAGTGACGCCGTAAGGAAGCAGGTCGTCGAGAGTTCTAGAAACAGCCAGGAGTTTATGGACGTCGTCTTCTGGCGTCCATGACGCCGTCAGACCTTCCATGTTCAAGCATCCATTGCCTCCTTCAATGACGCCTCGTCTCCTTGACGATTTTGGCATCATCAAGGATGACTGTGGCAGTAGTTATCACAACAGCAGCGATGGCGGCAGGCGACATATGGTGTTTTCTGACGACAACACATGAAAAGAAGCAAGGAAACTATGTAAAGACAGACTGACGACGTCCGAAGTGAACGAACGATGTACTTGAAGCCATTTGAAGGAGAAGATTTAGGGAAGAGTGTAATTGATGCCACTTCCCAAGACGGTTGAGCAGGTGTCATCAATTAGGGGCAATTGTTTGTCCCAGTATTTTACGCATTGGTGGCAAAAAGAAATTTGAAATATCTTGAGAAGCAGTTATCAAATGGCTAAATAAGTGGCAAGGAGTGTGGGCTCACGTGCAATTTAGTTGAGATAAACAAGGAAGTAGTTGAGAATAAAGGGGAGGTGCAATCTACTGGCTCTTAGTGGAGGACATTCTTTTGGCTATATATATTTTGTATTGTAACCTACTTTAGACTCCAACCACTACGGGACATTAGCATACAATCTCTTTTTCTCTAGCGATTACTTCATTATTCCATACTCCATAGCAAACACTTTCACTATCCCCATTAATACTTTACAAAGCTACTGTGTAAATTGTACTCAAATGCCTATATTAACGGCGACACCTTCATAGTAGATTGGTGATCAAGAGAATCACCCGCGGTTTTCCCATCTTTCGGGTTTTCCGCGTCAACAATTGTTTGTCTCTATATTCTGTTATTTACATTCTTGTTGATCATTAATTATTTCATTTTTAATTCTGTATATTGTTCTTGTTGTTGGCTTCCCAATACCTTTTGCGTACTTGGTACAAATTCGGCATAAACAATATTGATTAAAGAAGAGGACTCCAAAATACTCAAGAGTGTCCATATTTATTTCGCGAATAGGATTTTTTCATTGACGAAAATTTGCTACTAATTACAAAGTTGGAAAAAACAGTCGATTAAATAGGCGTTTCTCACTTTCTTGTAGGAAATATGCGAGGGTTGTAATATGTTAATATCCCTATCGCATATTCGAAAATGCGATTATGCCAAATAGCAACGGGTCTAGTTACAAAAAGATCCAAAAGGAACAAAATAGAGCATATTAATTCACATATATTTCAACAGATCTTCCACTTTCCACCAAGAATAGAAATATCCCCCTAGTCGTAGAGACAATTTGCATAACCTGCACAATATTAGAAAAGGAGTTAAACAAACATGATAATCATAATGTTCTTAAAACGATTATACAAGAAGTCAATTTAATTAATTACCCATTCCCCACTTATTTAATCAAAACTCTTATGAATTTTAATAACCTTGATGACAACCAAACAAATTAAGAACATTTTTTAAGAATAATAATTCATTTACAAAATACAACTTTCAAAGAAATTTAATTCTCCTATCCACCAAACAAGTATTATCACTTACAAAAGGTTTTTTTGGATATTGCTCGTTATTACAAAATTGTAAAGTCATACTATATTAGTAACAAGATCACTTCCTCTCAAAAACAAAGTTACAAGATCACGAACAAGTCTACCACACATATCTATTAATAACTTATAAGTCATAAGATATAGCACAAATATTTCTTCTATTATGAAATAAGTAAACACTTCTTTCAAAAGGCTTTTACTTATAAGAGGCAAGTGTTTCACTTAATTCACAAAGGAGGAAGTATTAGATTAAAATCTCACAACTCACAAGAATAATAACAATACCTTTGTGAGTTTGTTTCTAAGAGACGGACTACTTTTAAATTAAAATTAGGTAATGGTAAACCCAATATTAAAAAGAGAATTAGCCCAAGAATGACTAAGTTAATTTCTTTCGGTGACTAATTTAATCCATTTAGTTACTAAGTTTACTTTTATATTAGAATTCGACCTTCTCTTTTAAAAAATGTTGTACCTTTGTTTTTTTTGGATGAAATATTCGGACATAGTAATAATAATATATATGAACTTACTGGGATTAGTGATAACAATGAGTCCAGAACCTCTAAAATCACAGTTCCATTTTTGGCAGCCCTTAGCCCTATAATAAAGATTCATGGCAATGGAAGCATGATTTATGAGATTATCAGGAGAAAAGCAAGGGCACCCTCTTTGCATAACTCTGCAATCCACTTGAGAGCAAGCATAGTTTATGTTTGCTAGTAAAGTGGCTTGATCTGAAGATGGCTTTGCTACACACCATGTTTGCTGTTTCATTGAATTCAATTAATACATCAGCTTATTTTTTTAGATCCATACACCAAAATAGATTACATTAGCTCTAACTTAGAAGCGTATATATGTTAATAAGGAAAAAAAAAATTACCTGTCCATTGGCAATTGCAAAAATTTCACCTGGTCAGCAAGAAAACATGATTGATTAAAGTGGAAAAGAATTTTTAATATTTTTAAACCGGAAGTTCTTAAACTATAAAACTATCACTATTTATATTAAAATGGTCACATTCTATTTTTACTACTTAGTAAAATTAGCCCTTCAACTTTAATTAAAAAGGCAAATGAAGAAGAGGTGGAAGCTCATTGGAGTACCACCCTAGTCTGGATATCGTCCTTGTGTACCTTGTAAGCGTCAACTAGTAACCTATCAAGGGTTGGTCTTCCAATCAATTATCTTTCGTAATAAAAAAATTAAAAAAAGGTAAGTCTGTGTTTTTGTGTGTATAAATGAGCAACTAAATAATGATGCAGACGGGATTTGATCCGAGATCTTGTTACCATTTACCGCCCCCATAAAACTTTACCACTAACATTCACCTTCTGTCTTTTTTTAAACCAACTAATCTATACTATAATGAGTTAACATTGATTAACATAGGGTAGAAAATATTCTGATTTTTTTAGGGAGTCCCTAAATTTGAGATTACTTTACTTTATTTTGATAGCATGCCATAAGCGAAAGTAAGTTGGAACTTGGAACCAGTTATGGATTTTTTTCTAAATAAAGCTTATCACTTACAAGTGGACCCAAAAGAATGAAATACAATAAAAGAACCGAGGGAGTAATGCACAAATCTTAATGACAATGTTGACATTCCTAAACCAAATCATAACCATATTATAAAAACGCCTATATATATTTGCAAATCAGAATACTTTGTCCGTATAAAGAAAATAGCCCTTTAATTTAGATCTCCGCTTAATTTATTGAAAACCACAAACATTTTGAAGTAGATGTAAAAAAACAGATGAAACCGAAACAATAAGTAGATGCAAAAAACAGGTCAAAGTACAAACGATATATACACTATTTGCACATATAGGCATATAGCTCTAAAATCAGAGATAACAAACAATGTATGAATAAAATGTAGCAGCCTTTCTTTTCCTATCAATTGAAGTTACTGAAACCAATGAAAATATGATTATTGATTACAGAGGGAAATCTACCTGAAAAAACAAAGGACAGCAGCAGGAGAAAGATGAGAGAGAAAGTTGATTTAGCCATTTTTCTGAGTGTATTATGCAGTAAAGATGATAGATTTTCTTTATATGGTGGTGTGATGATACACAAAAAGATGGGGTGGGACCGTGGGGTTTATAAATTATAAATGTAATGAGAGTGAGCGTAAATGTGGGTAACGGCTAATTTGACTACTAGTGTGCCAGCTGAGCCGTTATTTTTGGTTAGAAAAGTCTTTTTAGGTGGAAAGATAATTAAAGCTTCTTATTCGTAACTCATAATTCTTACATCCGACATCATCCTGACTGTGTATGTTTTACTCCATTTTTAGTTTGGGGTGAAGCTTCGTTTTTATCTTTTTTGTGATTAAAGGGTGATGCTATATGATTTGTTCTTAGGAATCTGGTAATGATGAATATTATAATTACCCTTCCAAAAATTATAATTAATGATGTTATAATGATCTATACTTAGGCATAAGGTAACCTTGGATATAATAATTACCAGTGTTCTATATACGCGACGCGTACGTCGATTATTTAGATTTCTTTTTGAATTTCATCGAAATATGATTTTGAAAGTGTAATTTATAATCATTATATAGTACAAACTAATTTAATTTATAAAGTGTTTAAAAATTGTGATTAAAATTTAGATGTAAAGTATTATAGTCAAATCAAATATGTAAGAGTTTTTTTTTGTATTGAGTAACCATTTTTCTCATTATGCCAAGTTACTTTGTTAATGCTTATTGAGTTTATTATTGGAATTTTAAGAAGACACCAATACACACCATGACCCCATTTTTAAATTTGAAATAGATACAATTGTAGAAAATCTGAATATGCAATTATATATTTAGCTAAAAAAACAAGACTTTTCACGGGAATTTCAAAATTTGGGCTTTTGCAATACTATTTTCGAAGGGGTTTTCGGAAATGGGCTTTTAAAAAGGTTAGAAAATGCTTTTGGACTTAAAACAATTTATTTTAGATTATTCGTTCCTTGATTCGGATTAATTGGAGCAGAGTATTAGTCATCATAGGGTAATAAATGTAAAAATACAATTATGTGTCTACAATAAGAGTGTTAATGGGAAGGGGTATTATGGTTGCGTTGGTGAGTGTTCGGGTACATATTCTGACTGCCACAAAAATGAGAGGAGTGCCACCTCGGTGAGCACCTTTTTCAGGATTTGCATGTTATGTAAGGCATTTGCATTTGATAGTTTGTTTGGGTGATTGGTGGTTAGGGTGATCTGAACAATTGAACTTGAATTTCACAAGCTTGAAAGATTTTGAGTATTGTAGACACATAATTGTGTTTCTCCATTTATTACCATATGACCACTAATACCTTGCTCCAATTGGTTCGCATTGAAGAAAGAACTAAGAACGGGTCTAAAGTAAAATATTTTAAGCCTAAAACCATTTTCGAACTCATTTTATTAACTCATTTCCGAAAACCTTTTTTTATAAAGGAAAATTTGATTCTAATAATCTAACCTTTGAGTCGTTCGCTCAAAATAATCCAACATTTTGATTATTATTTAATAATCCAACCTTTTATCCCAATCCGCTCATAATGCACCGTGAGACCGATAATCTGTTAGAAAGGTATTTTTTTTATTTTCTCCTTCGATCTCCCTCTTGTTTCTCCCTCCCTTGCCTCACTAGTCATGAAGAACCACCCCACCCCCACTCCCTGCTCATGATCCTCACCCTCACCCCTGCTCACGATCCCCTGCCCTACCCCTTTGCGAACAACCCCTACCCACCCCACCCCCTTGCGAACAACCCTTGCCCCAACCCTAACCTCCAGTCTCCCTCGTTCCCCCCTTTCGTCACTAACATCCTCATTGTCTCCCTCTTAAACCTCTTCATCCTCCTTCACTCGCCTTCACCCTTTTCGTCGACCTCCAATTGCAATCTCTGATATGAGACACAGATTTTCTTCATGGGCTGGTGACGGTTAGTTGAGGTTGGGGGCGTTTTCGAGGTAGGTGAGGTGGGCCTGGAGTTGGGAATGGAGGAAGTTGGGTGAGTTGTGGGTTGGGGATGGAGAGGAGAGAGAAATAGATTTGTGGTAGGGGGTAGGGTTTCATCGGGGAAGAGAGGGGGTTTTGGCGGCTGGGAAGGAGATCGAGGGGTTTCAAAAGCTTGGATTATTTTGAGTGAACGGCCCAAAGGTTGGATTATTATAATCAATTTTTTCTATTATAAATAGTTTTACTAAGCCCACTTTTTAAACGTTTTAAAATAAATTTTTAAGGCCCATCTTAGAAAACCTTTTAAAAGTAGTTTTTATGAAAGCCCAATTTATAAAATCAACTTTCTAGCCCAATTTGATTAATTGAACTAATTAATTTTATTTTGTTTAGTTTTATGAATGAAAATTCTTTTACAAAAATAATCTTTTCACAAAATATTTTTAAATATCTTTTATCTAACTATTTTGATGAAAATCTTTTATAATAAAAGTCTTTTAGAAACCTACTAACTATTTTCTAATATCTTTTAGAGACCTACATTCGAAAACCTATTGCAATACAACTACCTAGACCTACCTACACTATATAACAAATAATACACGGCACATCCATTCTCCTCACCAAGAACAACATACACGGCTCACTCAAAACCGCTAATATCACTCGACGCTCCCTTACAATAACCCACAATCATCGTCATCATCACACGCTTATCAGTGACGGAGCCAGTAGGGGGGATATGGGGACGGATGTCCCCCCACTTTAAAAAAAATTATCGACTTTATGTTTTACAAAAAAGGAAAAAAAGAAGAAGGAAGGACGCCGGAGAGAGAGACGTCAGACACGTGAAACAAAATTTTGAAACAAGGAGAAACTAAGGAACTAAGGAAGAAGAGAAAGTTTGAAGTTTGAAACCCTAACTATAAACTTCCTGCCACGAGACACGAGCCGCCGCCCGCCGGAGCAACAACGAGCCGTGAGGAACGAAGTTCGAAGGAACCCCAACCCATTACCCATCCAAACGAACGAAGGAGATCTGAGGAACGAGTGAACGACGAGTCACGGCACGGCCAATCGCCCGACCCCGACACCCATGTCGCCCAGTCACGTCACCCCTCACCAGTGGCAGTAAGTTTTTTTTTTTTTAATTTCTAAATCCTAAGTTTTAGCTTCATTGTTTTAGGTAATATTGAATTGTTTGGTTGTGATACTTGTGAATTTGTGATTATGGATTTATGGTTGTTGAATACTTGGATTGATTTGTTGGTTTGGTCATGAATCATGATTTATTGGGTTAATTTATTGATTCATGTTTTAGGTTTATTTAGTTTGCAATTTCGAATTTCTAATTTGGAAATTGTAAATATGAGTTGATTTGTAATTGACTATTTTGGTTTGATATGTAATTTATTAATGTTTATCAATTTAATAGGAAATATCAAATGATTCACATTTACCTAATTCTAACAAGTATTAAACAGTTTTTGTTGTAGTGTTTTTTTCTATAAAAAATTTCCGAATGTTCGATAGTCGGATTTTTGTCCCCCCACTTTGAAAATCCTGACTCTGCCACTGACACCTATCACCACAAGATCATCATCTAACATTCATCATCTCACCACCTACACTACTCGCCAAATACAAAACAATCCACCTCATCATATATCATCAACATTCACCTATCCTCATCCTCCATACAACTCACAAATCTCCCGTTTTCCCTCCTTGCGCCACGTCATTAACCCTCATCCTAAAGCTAAACTCTCACTAATACTCATGCACCATACAATAAATTCCAATACCCATACCTATTCCGTACTACATTGATACCAAAAATCACATCTTTACATAATTAACACCCATGTATATTTTCAATCATATCAACCTATGATATGAAACAAACAAATCTTTTTTAACGACTCGTTCAATAATTCGATTTTTCGAAATCTGTACAAATCAACGATCCCGGACGATGGTATAGTTTTTGAAGGTCAACTATATTAACTAACTTTATTTTATTTACATATTTTTTTGTAATATTTTCTTGAAGTTACTAACATTTTATTCATGACGTAGGTTATTACTATATTCCTGCGACTGTAAGTATTGTACATATTATACTAATTTCCTGCAATATTTTATTTTCTTATTTTTATTTCTTTTTAAACATATTTTTTTATGCCTGATTGCAATATTTATCACCTTGTATTTGTTGTTAATCAAGACCTAAAGAATTGTTCTAACTAATTCAAATAACATGGACAACCTGCTAGGAACTCATCAATATTGATTGTCTGATAACTTGTCACTAAAAATATAGTCTTTTTATGTGTTTCATAAACCAACTTAGAATAACTATTTTTAGGTGTATTAAAACGTTGTTTGGTTATTCTTTTGCATAAAATCTGTAATGAATCGTTATTTAGTAGAGACCATTAATGGGCAATATAGAACCTGGCTATATTGAACCATCACCCCAAACTCAATCTTTGATTCACTTTGACCATCTATGGAGTTATGACGGGAAAATCTACATTGGATAAGTCTCTAATTTGTCCCTAGGGTTTCCCAATATCCAATTAGGTTTATGATTCTTTCTTTAAAGAATTGTGGCGACTTCTTTCAAAATAATTTTCAATAGAACCTTAACAATGGGATAGTCAAATAAACGTGCTCACACCGCGTGTAGGCATTAAAGGAATTGAAAAATCCATGCCTACAAGTATTAAAAATATTTGAGCCTGAATTTCTTGTCTGAGGGGTGAAGCAGTTATGTTAATGTTCATGTTATGCTTTGCTTGGGGACAAGCAAATGTATAGCTTGGAGGAGTTTGATGCTATGGTTTTATATAGAGTTTTCCCCCTTATTTATGAGCTAAAATGTGTGTCAATTGTGCTCTTAGGAGCCATTTTATGCTAATTAACTTTCTCCATCTAGTTGTGGTATTCTATTTTGGTGATGATTTGTAGGTTTTAGGGAACTATTTTCCTATTTTCTGCTGCTTTATGTCTACCACAGTCGGCTGGAGAGGTTTCATGAGCACATACGATGAGTTCGAGGTCCCAATGATACTTTCCGAGGTCTTAGACAAGAGAAGATTTGAAGACTTGGTATCCGAAGCCATGGAATGAAGGAAAAAAGCTTTACCCGATCTCATCGGGAGCCTTGAGCCCAATCGAGCGGCTTCATGACATCGATTGTTTTCATTGCGGGCCCGATCAGGCACTAATATCCCTGTCGTGTTTTGGTGATCTGGCCCGATAGGGCAGTGGTTGTTTTTACAGCATAGAGGATCTGCAATGAAAGTGGGTCCCCCGATCTGATTGGGTGGGTTTGGCCCATATTAGGCGGCGACCCGACTCTCCTATTTTAATATTTTTTAGGCAATTTTTGTATTACTTTTCCCATCTATTCTAGGTTTAGTATAAATAGATAGGCATAATATTGCTAAAACACTACTTTTCAGTTTCCTAGTTTTCTCTTGAGTTAAAAGAACCCTAGTTATCGTTTTTCTTTTTGGATTCAAGATGTCACCTTTTGATTATTTACATGTTTCAATATAGTTCTTCAATTTGGTAATCTTTTTTATTGCTTTCTCTATTATTGCTTAGATCAATTTCATAGTTATTGCAATTATTCCAAGTATGAATTTTTTATATTGATAGTGTTATTGCTTTCATCAATATGAGTGAGTAGTCCTCTTTTTAGGGTTGTGGGGACCTATGCAATGAGGGATTGATAGAATAGTGTAATTTTCTTTTATTTCAATTGGTTCCTATGGTTGAATTATTTATGCTAGATTTATAAATTAGGTCTGATTGTATTTCTACTATCGCATTACAACAATACTGATCGAATCTGTTTTGAAAAGAGAGATATTGTATAGGCTTTCAATCATTAGGTAAAATGATCCTTGACCATTTGACAGCTGTTAGATAATCTTTGAGGGAGGTAATGTTCAAGAGAAATTGTATGTGCCCTAGATAAATTGACTTATTAGACAGTTGTTATTCGTCCTCGATTTTCCGAATTGTATGCTTAGTGATCCATGATTCTAGTTCTTTATTAATTGATTTATTCCTTAATATTCAATTTTGTTGATAGTTTAAATTTAGTTATTAAAAATCCAATATTTTGATAGTTAGCATAGTAGAATAGTCCAGTTTAACTATTAACGTCATCTCCCTGTGGATTTGACCCTGCTTGTCTTACTACATTAATAGAGAGACTTATAGGTTTATTTTTGATAGTATGCGACTGACCTATCAGTTAGTACGTTGTATTATTTTCTTAAAAAAAATGTCAGTACTGCTAAATGCTAATTATTTCTGCTAAGGCCTAAAAGTTTGTAAACTATCTACCTTTTTCATCCTTGAAGATTGTTTGTAAACTATTTGCCTTCTTAATCCTTGAAGGTTGTAATAGCTAGTGTCTTTTTTATTTTAATTATCTGCCTTCTTTTACTTGAAGGTTGTAGTAGCTAGTCTATATTATCTATAAAAATATATTAAAAGGCGTGCGAAAATAAGAAAATGTGTCATGTGGTGCTCTCCCTAGCGAGTTTTAGTTCATGTAATCCATGTACACTAAAAAAATAAGAAATTGCATAGTATAGGGTTTGATCTCAAGACCTAGTACATATACTAAAGTTCTAACCACTAAGCTAAGTTGTATTTAGTGTTATTATCATAAAGTATTATATTAATAAATGAAATTTTTTCTTATCCGGGGCATAGCCCGGGCCTAATAACTAGTTTTTTTTGGCAAATGTTGTAACTACATGTTATTGTTTTAACTTGGCAGCGAACTTAGTGGTATGGTATTAAACATTAATGTTATATTTTTTATGTTGAGAAAAAGTAAAAATTTAATATATAAATAAGTACAATATATTAATGAAACTTGAATAAAGATTAATGGTTAATCGGCAAATTGTACCAAATAACCGGTTAACCTTTTGGACGGTTACCGGTTAGTTTGAACGGTTACCATTATGGTTATGGTTCAGAAACATAGCAAACCGAAACTTATGGTTATTGAATCGAAATTTCGTTTCGGAACGATTAACCACCCATGTACACCCCTAATGATGAGTATCGTGGTAGTGGTGATGATAGTGGAGGTGTTTTCGGGTTGACATTAGTTGTTGGGCCGAGCTTTTTGTGGATATGGTGATCAGACCCGTTTTTGAGTTATCGGTGGCCTATAGGCAAACTACATAAATGGGACCCCTACTTAATAAATAATATAAAAAATTCAATTTTTAAAGTATGCAATAATTTAGATTTATTTTGTAAATCACAATTTTTATTACATTAAAAGACAATCTAATAAAAAACATCAAACTTCATCTTAACTACCATTATTATTCAAACAAAAATCCAATTAGAAGAATAATAAAAAAAAACAGTTAGACGGATAGAACCACACTATGGTTTATTATATTAAATTACAAACATAATAAAAAAAATTAGAATTTGTAAAACCAAAATATCCAAATAAAGAATAAAATAGCAGAGAAAGTAGTGAAATTACCGGAACGTTTTTGTATGATTGGTGGAATCTCCTTAAACAATTAAGTTCGTAGAGTATCAAACCAATGAAAATACAACTTATCATGAATCAAAAATCCAAGAAAAAGATGAGAAAATTGTGTAAGAAAGAGGAAAAATTAAAAAGCAACTGAGATGTGAATTAAGAACAACAAAAGGAGGAGTATTAAAAATAAAATTCGTAACTCATGAAAAGATTTTAAATTAAATTAGCAAAAAAGGTGCAGAATTCTTATAAAAAAAGAAACTTAAGTGGAGAATTAAATAAGTATGGTATTACTCCCTCCGTTTCCTAAAGATCTTCTCTCTTTCCGTTTAAGTGCGTTTTCAAAAGATCTTCCCTCTTTTACTTTATTCCTTATTTGGAATTTTTTCTCCCTTTTTACCCTCTCATGTCCCTATCATATGGTCCACCATTACATTATTAATTTAATTTTACTCCCTTTCTCTCTCCTACTTTAACCTCTTTTTATTTGTTTATTTATCTTAACCCCTTTCTCTCTCTTACTTTACCCACCCCACACCCCACACAAATTAATTTTCATTGGTATCTGTAGTAACAGTAACAAGGAAGATCTTTAGGAAACAGAGGTAGTAGCTATTAAAAAAATTAAGTATGTATTACTTGGAAACTGCCAAAATGGATGGTTAGGAAAGAAGTATATTTTCATTCACTGCTATTCCGAGCTTCGGTACTTACAGTGGAATTTTTTTTCTTTTCTTCTCTGTTTACCTTCACTAATTTAGCTTTGGTATTTTGGAGACCTGGGCACAAGCCCCTCTCGCCCAGGCCCAAATAAGGCCCTGATGTTGGTGAAAGGGATGAAAGTTTGGTGGAACGAGAAAGAAGAGGGTAGTGGATTATGGAAGAAGTGTTCGTTAGAGAAGATCGATAGAGTTATTGAGCTAATTATTAGGGTCAATTAAGGTTTAAGGGCTAATTAGGCGCTAATCACTAATGGAAGTCTACCTCAATTAGTCAAAAGGACATATTGTGTTATTTTTATAAAAGCAGGTAGTATTTGGTGAATATTCAAAATTGAAGAATATATGTTGAAATTAATGAAAATTGAAGGGCATTTGGTAAATGGTAACAACAGTTTTATTTACTTTGCCTCATATTCTAGATAATGATAATAGTGGCGACCTAAGGAACAACCCAATGTCTCTAATTCTTCCATTGGAAACCTAATATAGGCTATGTTCAGTTCACCTTATTTTTGTTTTTTTTCAGATTATATCATATCAGAAAAAAAAAGTTCCGATCAAATCAGAAAAAATAAGTTCAGATCAGATAAGGTCATATCAGATCATGCTTATATTTAAAAACTCATTATTACTATTATTACTATTATTTACTAGTACATTTGTTCAAAAGGATTATTGTTATTGCTGATGTACTGATTAATTATTAATATTGATAATTAATATTAATCTCGTTGTTATCATTGTAAATGTCATTGTTATCATTATCTTAAGTTATTTTGTTGTTATTAAATAATATAAAATTAAAAGCCACGTGTTAAGAACATAAGATTGGCGCAAGAATAAGAAATATATAAAATATGATAGCTCAAACTCATGACAACAAAACTACTAAGTTCGGATTACATTTCAAAAAAAGCTAAGTGCCAGATACAAATTATAAATGTAGATTTGGTATACCTCTTCCTACCAAATTCCAAATCTCTCTAACTATTTAAAGCTGCACCCTATCCATTTCTTTCTTGCGCAAGTCATTGAACATATCGCAATCTGCTCTCTACTTGGGGTACTATTTACGGTCCTTGAAATCAGTATATCCAACTTATACAATTGGATAAAATTTTGGACTGTGAATGCAGAAACCATAATAGCCAATTGATATGGGACATCCATGTTCGACATGTTTGAGTTTGTTTATCTTATTTTATTTTATATGAAAAAAATGAGTTGAGTCTATCGACTTCTCAAGTGTGAAATATTTTTTTTAAGGGAAAGTATGAAACATTTTAGAAGTGCTCTTATAAATTAATGACTTGGGTTATAAAATTATTTTTAGTATTAATTATTATTATTATGATTATAAACATTGTTGTTGTTATTATAATAACGATAATAATCTATACTAATATATTAAAAGGCGTGCGTAAACCAGGAATGGTGTCACGTGGCGCTCTCCCTAGGGAGCTTCAGTTCATGTAATCCATGTACAATGAAAAAAATTAGAAATTGCATAGTGTAGGTTTTGATCCCGTGACCTCAAGTTCATGTACTAAAGTTTTAACCACTAGACCAAGTTGTATTTAATGATATCATATCAAAGTACAATATTAATAAATGAAATTTTTCTTATCCGGAACATCGCCCGGGCCTAATAACTAGTTATTATTATTAATAAAAGTTGTGATAGAAATAAAATGATATTAATAGTAATGCTATAAATAAGATCTTATAATGTATTGCATAATAATGAATTACAATGCAAAGCAATAATATAATAGTAATAATATATTTTATAAAAAATAATATCTTGCAGATCAGATCTGATCAAATCAGATAAGATCAGACCAGACCAGATCAGAAAATTTCAGGTGAACTAAACATAGTCTAAAACTCCCTAGAGAGAACGTCATGTGGCACAGTTTTTGGTTTTCGTACGTCTTTTAATATATTTGTATAGATAGATTCCCTGCTTTTTTTTCATATATAAAAAAAATAAAAAATTGATGTAAGATAAGGATTCCCGATATCGTCCCAAATTTTCATGCTTAGCTCACTTCTCAACGTCTACTTACATCTCATAACAAGATCTGATTTGTTGGATCGGAAATTTTGTCATTGTATGTCCTGAAACTGCTTTGATCTCTATTATATAAGGGAAGGGGGGAGCAATGGTGTCCTCTTTTGAAACGCCTATTTTGCCCCCCTTCTCTTTCTAAATTACAAAAGGAATGTCAAAATCAAAATACCGAAAATAAATTTACAACACTCACTCACAAATCACTTAAAAGAAGAAACTTTACAAATCACCCATACAATTGAGAAAATCACGTTATAAAAATCACGCAAATCACTCAAATAATCAGGAAACTTTATTAAAACTTAAAATTAATATACAAACTAAAACTAATAACCTAGAACGTCAATACATACAAAAACATTTACAAAAATTTACTTATAAATCACTATTCTCAAGAACCATTCACAATTAATGGTGGGTCATGATAAAAAAATAGAGGTGTATTTGTAGTGAAATCAGAATTTAGAAATTAGATAAGGAAAAAAATTATTTATATTTTTGTAGTGTTTCCTATATATAATGAAACTTTTACATATATTTGGACGTATTTCTTTCTATTATATTTTTTTTGAGGGGTTTTTTTTATTATATAATAGCGATAAATTATCAAGGTAAAAAGGTTTATATAAAATATCATTCAAGAATTAAAGTACAATATATCTCTATTATATAAGGGAAGGGGGAGCTATGGTGTCCCGAATGAAGAGACTATCTTCCCCCTTCCCATTCTAAATTACAAATTCACTTACAAATCAAATGTGGCTTCAAACAAAAATATCAAAAATATAATTATAATAATCACTCACAAGTCAACTAAAATCATAAAATTGCATAATTTACGTTATGCAAATCAATAAAATGAGGAAACTTTACAAAAACTTAAAAATTCACTTACAAACTACAACCTATGAAAAAATTGACTTGAAATCAAAGTGTCTACTTTCTTTACAATTTATGAAGTACTGTACTTAATTCAAAATCAACTAAAAAATTATAATATTAGAAATCATAAATAAATTCAAAAAAATTTCTATTTTATTTATAGAATTTAACTTTGAAAAGTAAAAAAAAGCAAAAAGAATGGTGAGAGACTTAAGTGACAGAAACTAAACCAATCAAATTTTGCAACTAAAAACAATTATACTTCGTATGTCTAATGTTCAAATTTTGACTTTTATGCCGAAGAAAATTGAGTTTTTGTTTGAAAAAAATTCAAGCACGCATCGCGTGCATAAAATTCTAGTACTTAAAGAAGAGAAGGTTAGTGCCATTGGGAAAGAAAAAAAAGAAAGGGAAACGTGTCTTGAATATATCAGAGCACAGAACTTGCTATTCGTGCATGTATTTTATAGTTGGTGGAGTAATTTGGAGCATGTTATTTAGATTTTTCAAATAAAAATTCAAGTATGGAGGTTGAAGTTAGTTGTTATGTGCTTTCTAAGCATGTGATGTGTGCAACGATAATTTTTTCATTGTAATATTTTGTAATGTTAAATAGCTAGTTTTACATGTATCAACAATTTATTATAGTAGTTTAAATCGATAGTTTTTTTCAATAAAGGCTCTGTTTAGTTTGACTTTTCAAAAGTTATTTTCAGCAAAAATAAGTTCAGATCAGTTCAAATAAATTCAGATAAGCAAAAATAAATAACATAAAATGGAACCAAAGTAGTTAAGAAAGCATGCACTTCTAATTACAACATAGTCCTAAGAAAATATCCATAAAATAATACATAATCACCTCTTTTGTCAAACTATGTTTATCTAATTTGATTAGAACTTAGTTCATAATTGCAAATATATTTATCTCTATTTATCCGTGAAAATCAGATATAAAAAATAATCTTTTTTTTTCTATTTTTGCTTTTTTTTTAATACCAAATTTTGATACAAATTTTTTGTTCTACATAATTGCAAAGATTACCTTCATATCTTTGTGCTTTCCTTTTGTCTTCTTTTCCATTTTGATTTACTTGTAAACGATTTTCAATTCTAACTCTTATTATTTATCATCGATAATATAGCTAAAACTTTAAAGTAGTACGTTGTGAAGTTGTCTTGATCAGACCTTATTATCCTCTTTGTAATTGAATTACACAAATTAAAATTATATAAACCCTTTAAAATTATCATTTTTTTACATGACTATAATATTGTGGAAGTATACTACTGATTTTTTACTTTGATAATTTTTTCTTTTAATGGAAGATTTTGATATTCTTAAATGAATTTGTCATCTTTTATTTCTTGTAAACTTTTATAGTCTTTCATTTTTTTTAAACCTAAAATTTTAAGTAATTCAAATTCTAGTTTTAAAAGTGGCAAATATTTTGATTGATTGATTACCCATTATTATTTTAAAAATTTAAACAAAACTGATATTATAGTCATTTTATAGAGGGAAACCATACCTCCCCTTCAATTATATAATAGAGATATTTTAGTAGAAGGGTTTATGTTGACCCTTGAGTTTTGAAGATGACCTAACCACAAAAGACATAGTATATTTTATTTATGTTGTTGCAAGGTAATTCATGCTCGAGCTAAGAGAATACTTGATTGAAGATTAAAGCGGAGAATTATCAAGATCGAAGTAAAGATGTTAGAGAAATGAAGAATCAAGCATGGAATAATGAAGATTAGAATACATTAGGGTATTTATTAATCTTCTTGTTAAGGTTGAGTAATAGCTTTATTAAGTTCGTGGTGAATTCTCAAAGGAACTTGGTTCTGTTCCCATGAAAGGAACAGACCTGGCACTATAGGAACAAGGCTTAGGAACAAGACTTAATAATTAGGGAACAAGACTTTAAAACTAATTTAGGAACTTCTAAGTGACTAATATTGTGCGCCTAATGTAATTGTGTGCCCAATATAGTTGTTAGAGTTTTTAGGGATAATTTGACTAAGATCCATAATTTTAGGAAGTTAGTTTAAGTTTGTTAGGAAAAGATTTTAAATAGATTTTCTGATTTTAAAATAACTGATTTTCAAATCTTATCTTTTTAAAATATATATTTTATCTTTATATTTTATTTAAAAGATTTAATTTTCGAAAATATATTATTTCCGGTTTTTAAAATGTTTCGGATTTTTCGAAATACAAAACTGTTTTCCGGTTTTTGTAAAAGATTTTGAAAAAGATATTTTTCCTAAAAACTAGCTAAAGGATTTTTATTTATTTATTTCCTAAATTCTAGCTTACACGCCTAAATGAGTTACTGCTTCAAGTTTATGGAGTTAGTGGATTTAGTGGCATAAGTTAATTATCCTCCAAGTATTTAATTAAATTAAATAAGATTAATTATTCTCCAAGTTTGCAAAACCACGTACTTTGTTACTGCTTCTATGGAATGAAGTAATGAATTAGTGGATGATGCACATGACTTAGAATAAATAATTTAATTTAATTAATTAATTAGAAATCATGGAGAACATGTGATAATGGTCTAAGTTAGTGGAAATCATGTCTTGTCTTAAAGGTCTATAAATAGACGCCTAATTCACTTGAGAAAAATTGTGTCTGACTTTTATTAGTCACACCAAAATGTGTCTGAATTTTATTAGTCACACCAAAATGTGTCTGACTTTTATTAGTCACACCAAAATGTGTCTGACTTTTATTAGTCACACCAAAATGTGTCTGACTTAGTTAATTTGTCTTAAGTTATCTAAAGTGTCAGTGCCTTTCCTTAAGAGAATTCATACTTACATTAATCGAGTTTTTATTACTTTCCATTGTTTTACAAAGTGTATTTTTGAGAAAAAGGGTTTGAGTGAACTCTTGTAAGTGTGAGAAAGCTTTGAGTGAAGCAAGAGAAAGAGAAAGAGAAAGAGAAAGGAACTTCGAGTGAAGTTTGAGAGAAAACGTCAGTTGGGAACTGTCGTTGGGAACTTGAGTTGAGTGACTTAAGTTGAGAATCGAGAGAAAAGTAATAGGTTGTAATCAGAGTTGTTTTGGCCTATTATAGTGGAAAGTTGTTTAAAATCCCTTGTGGTCGAGGTTGTTTCTTCCTACTAGGCCTAGGAAGTTTTTCCTCGTAAAATCTCTGTGTTCCCATTGTTTGTTCCCAAGTTTACTTTTAATTCCGCAAAAAGTAGTGCTTATTCTCTCACTATAATTCACCCCCCTCTTATAGTGCTCATATTATACAACAATTGGTATCAGAGCGGGAACTCTAATATTCAGGAAACCCTGTTGAGTTCAAGATCTTGAAAAATATGAATACTAGAGAGAAACTGGAAGAAGGGTACTCTACGCAGAGGCCACCAATGTTCAATGGTAAGTTTTACACTTACTGGAAGAACAGAATGGAGATCTTTATCAAAGCCGACAATACCAGGTATGGAGAGTCATAGAGGTAGGTGATTTTGAAGTCACTACCACTAATGACAAGAATGAGGTAATTCCTAAATCTATATCTGATTTTGATAAAGCTGATTTCGAAAAGATGGAAATTAATGCTCTTGCTATAAAATTGCTTCATTGTGGTCTTGGTCCTCATGAACACAATCGTGTCATGGGATGTAAAACCGCAAAAAAATTTGGGATCTTCTTGAAGTCACTCATGAAGGTACGAGTGAAGTTAAGAGATCAAAAATAGATCTTTTGATGAACCAATATGAACTTTTTCAAATGAAATCAAAAGAGTCTATCCAAGACATGTTTACACGCTTTACTAATATAATTAATGAGCTAACATCTCTTGGTAAAGTGATTACATCTGAGGAACAGGTACGAAAGGTCCTAAGGAGCCTTCCTAGGGATCGTTGGATGGCTAAGGTAACTGCCTTACAGGAAATAAGGACTTTACTAAGTTCAATTTGGAACAACTTGCTGGTTCCCCTCATGACTCAC